>NW_026870142.1:12500-22500 GCF_963584025.1 Labrus mixtus
GGTTAGTCTCTAAGGTGGGTTAGTCTCTAACGGGGGTTAGTCTCTAAGGGGGGTTAGTCTTTAAGGGGGTTTAGTCGTTAAGGGGGGTTAGTCTTTAAGGGGGTTAGTCTTTAAGGGGGTTAGTCTCTGAGGGGGGTTAGTCTTTCAAGTCATCGGCTCAAAGACGCAGCAGACACTGAGGTTTGATGACATCACTTTGTTTTATAGGAGGAGTAAACAGAAACAGGCTGCGTTCAGCTGCTCCTCAAGTCTGCAGACGACACCGCCCTCATTGGACTCATCTCTGAGGGGGAGGAGTCTGACTACAGGCTGACCATCTGGTAACATGGTGCGGCGAGAGCAACCGAGAGCTTATGCTGCGTTCCATTTACCTCCGAACTCGGAACAACGTCACACCCGAGTTAACTGCGTTCCAGTTGCAAGTCGGAAAAGCAACATGGCCGCCTCCAGGAGTACCTTTGTTTTGTTAATTATACAAAAAGACGACTAAGCTGCTAATAAACAGTTACATCTTAAACATCCCTTTAGATGCACGTAGCGGCCATATTGGATCTGAACTCGGGCTACTTTTTTTTCTCAGAGTTTCCGAGTCGTAATTACGACTTCAGGGGGCGTTCCAGTTGACACTACCAACTGGGAGCTGGGAATTTCCCACTTACGAGATCAACTGGAACGCAGCACAAATCTCTGCTCTGAAGTCTCTGGTTAGTCTCTAAGGGGGGTTAGTCTCTAAGGGGGGTTAGTCTCTGAGGGGGGTTAGTCTCTAAGGGGGGTTAGTCTCTGAGGGGGGTTAGTCTCTAAGGGGGTTAGTCTCTGAGGCGGGGTTAGTCTCTGATGGGGGTTTGTCTCTGAGGCGGGGTTAGTCTCTGAGGGGGGTTAGTCTCTAAGGGGGGTTAGTCTCTGAGGGGGGTTAGTCTCTAAGGGGGTTAGTCTCTGAGGCGGGGTTAGTCTCTGAGGGGGGTTAGTCTCTAAGGGGGGTTAGTCTCTGAGGGGGGTTAGTCTCTAAGGGGGGTTAGTCTCTGAGGGGGGGTAGTCTCTAAGGGGGTTTAGTCTCTAAGGGGGTTAGTCTCTAAGGGGGTTAGTCTCTGAGGGGGGTTAGTCTCTAAGGGGGGTTAGTCTCTGAGGGGGGGTTTGTCTCTGAGGGGGGTTAGTCTCTGAGGGGGGTTAAGTCTCTAAGGGGGTTAGTCTCTGAGGGGGTTTAGTCTCTGAGGGGGGTTTAGTCTCTGAGGGGGGTTTAGTCTCTAAGGGGGTTAGTCTCTAAGGGGGTTAGTCTCTGAGGGGGGTTAGTCTCTAAGGGGGGTTAGTCTCTGAGGGGGGGTTAGTCTCTAAGGGGGTTTAGTCTCTAAGGGGGTTTAGTCTCTAAGGGGGTTAGTCTCTAAGGGGGTTAGTCTCTGAGGGGGGTTAGTCTCTGAGGGGGGTTAGTATCTAAGGGGGGTTAGTTTCTGAGGGGGGTTAGTCTCTAAGGTGGTTTAGTCTCTAAGGGGGTTAGTCTCTAACGGGGGTTAGTCTCTAAGGGGGGTTAGTCTTTAAGGGGGGTCAGTCTCTAAGGGGGGTTAGTCTCTAAGGTGGTTTAGTCTCTAAGGGGGTTAGTCTCTAAGGTGGGTTAGTCTCTAACGGGGGTTAGTCTCTAAGGGGGGTTAGTCTTTAAGGGGGTTTAGTCGTTAAGGGGGGTTAGTCTTTAAGGGGGTTAGTCTTTAAGGGGGTTAGTCTCTGAGGGGGGTTAGTCTTTAAGGGGGTTTAGTCTCTAAGGGGGGTCAGTCTCTACGGGGGTTTAGTCTCTAAGGGGGGTCAGTCTCTAAGGGGGTTTAGTCTCTAAGGGGGGTTAGTCTTTAAGGGGGTTTAGTCTCTAAGGGGGGTTAGTCTCTAAGGTAGTTTAGTCTCTAAGGGGGGTTAGTCTCGAAGAGGGTCACCTTGGAGTAGATGGTGGCGTTGATCCAGGCCAGTCTCCGGCTCAGGTGGTTCAGTTTCTCTGCAAAGACTTTCTGGCTCTTCTGGAGTTCGTCCAGGATGTCGGCTCTCTGATGGAGACAAAACACAACGAGCAGCTCGTTAGTCATCAAAGAACCAGAAACATGACGTCCATAATCATACATGAAGTCCATCACTGACTACAGACAGCAGGTTCTCTACACGATCAATCATCTTTACTGAAGTCCATCACTGACTACAGACAGCAGGTTCTCTACACGATCAATCATCTTTACTGAAGTCCATCACTGACTACAGACAGCAGGTTCTCTACACGATCAATCATCTTTACTGAAGTCCATCACTGACTACAGACAGCAGGTTCTGTACACGATCAATCATCTTTACTGAAGTCCATCACTGACTACAGACAGCAGGTTCTCTACACGATCAATCATCTTTACTGAAGTCCATCACTGACTACAGACAGCAGGTTCTGTACACGATCAATCATCTTTACTGAAGTCCATCACTGACTACAGACAGCAGGTTCTCTACACGATCAATCATCTTTACTGAAGTCCATCACTGACTACAGACAGCAGGTTCTCTACACGATCAATCATCTTTACTGAAGTCCATCACTGACTACAGACAGCAGGTTCTCTACACGATCAATCATCTTTACTGAAGTCCATCACTGACTACAGACAGCAGGTTCTGTACACGATCAATCATCTTTACTGAAGTCCATCACTGACTACAGACAGCAGGTTCTGTACACGATCAATCATCTTTACTGAAGTCCATCACTGACTACAGACAGCAGGTTCTCTACACGATCAATCATCTTTACTGAAGTCCATCACTGACTACAGACAGCAGGTTCTCTACACGATCAATCATCTTTACTGAAGTCCATCACTGACTACAGACAGCAGGTTCTCTACACGATCAATCATCTTTACTGAAGTCCATCACTGACTACAGACAGCAGGTTCTCTACACGATCAATCATCTTTACTGAAGTCCATCACTGACTACAGACAGCAGGTTCTCTACACGATCAATCATCTTTACTGAAGTCCATCACTGACTACAGACAGCAGGTTCTCTACACGATCAATCATCTTTACTGAAGTCCATCACTGACTACAGACAGCAGGTTCTGTACACGATCAATCATCTTTACTGAAGTCCATCACTGACTACAGACAGCAGGTTCTCTACACGATCAATCATCTTTACTGAAGTCCATCACTGACTACAGACAGCAGGTTCTGTACACGATCAATCATCTTTACTGAAGTCCATCACTGACTACAGACAGCAGGTTCTCTACACGATCAATCATCTTTACTGAAGTCCATCACTGACTACAGACAGCAGGTTCTCTACACGATCAATCATCTTTACTGAAGTCCATCACTGACTACAGACAGCAGGTTCTCTACACGATCAATCATCTTTACTGAAGTCCATCACTGACTACAGACAGCAGGTTCTCTACACGATCAATCATCTTTACTGAAGTCCATCACTGACTACAGACAGCAGGTTCTGTACACGATCAATCATCTTTACTGAAGTCCATCACTGACTACAGACAGCAGGTTCTGTACACGATCAATCATCTTTACTGAAGTCCATCACTGACTACAGACAGCAGGTTCTGTACACGATCAATCATCTTTACTGAAGTCCATCACTGACTACAGACAGCAGGTTCTCTACACGATCAATCATCTTTACTGAAGTCCATCACTGACTACAGACAGCAGGTTCTCTACACGATCAATCATCTTTACTGAAGTCCATCACTGACTACAGACAGCAGGTTCTGTACACGATCAATCATCTTTACTGAAGTCCATCACTGACTACAGACAGCAGGTTCTGTACACGATCAATCATCTTTACTGAAGTCCATCACTGACTACAGACAGCAGGTTCTCTACACGATCAATCATCTTTACTGAAGTCCATCACTGACTACAGACAGCAGGTTCTCTACACGATCAATCATCTTTACTGAAGTCCATCACTGACTACAGACAGCAGGTTCTCTACACGATCAATCATCTTTACTGAAGTCCATCACTGACTACAGACAGCAGGTTCTCTACACGATCAATCATCTTTACTGAAGTCCATCACTGACTACAGACAGCAGGTTCTCTACACGATCAATCATCTTTACTGAAGTCCATCACTGACTACAGACAGCAGGTTCTCTACACGATCAATCATCTTTACTGAAGTCCATCACTGACTACAGACAGCAGGTTCTCTACACGATCAATCATCTTTACTGAAGTCCATCACTGACTACAGACAGCAGGTTCTCTACACGATCAATCATCTTTACTGAAGTCCATCACTGACTACAGACAGCAGGTTCTCTACACGATCAATCATCTTTACTGAAGTCCATCACTGACTACAGACAGCAGGTTCTCTACACGATCAATCATCTTTACTGAAGTCCATCACTGACTACAGACAGCAGGTTCTCTACACGATCAATCATCTTTACTGAAGTCCATCACTGACTAGACAGCAGGTTCTCTACACGATCAATCATCTTTACTGAAGTCCATCACTGACTACAGACAGCAGGTTCTCTACACGATCAATCATCTTTACTGAAGTCCATCACTGACTACAGACAGCAGGTTCTCTACACGATCAATCATCTTTACTGAAGTCCATCACTGACTACAGACAGCAGGTTCTCTACACGATCAATCATCTTTACTGAAGTCCATCACTGACTACAGACAGCAGGTTCTCTACACGATCAATCATCTTTACTGAAGTCCATCACTGACTAGACAGCAGGTTCTCTACACGATCAATCATCTTTACTGAAGTCCATCACTGACTACAGACAGCAGGTTCTCTACACGATCAATCATCTTTACTGAAGTCCATCACTGACTACAGACAGCAGGTTCTCTACACGATCAATCATCTTTACTGAAGTCCATCACTGACTACAGACAGCAGGTTCTGTACACGATCAATCATCGTTTACTGAAGTCCATCAAGTTACTCTGCTAGAGTACTGCTAGCTAAGATCTAACTTTTCAAGCTGCCTGTGAGCAGCTGATTGGTCCACACCAGGTTTGATTGACAGCTTTGAACCACACTAACAGGTGAACAATCTCCTGCAGACTGTCTGAACTGTACGTATAATGCTCTCTCTGTTTTTCCTGCAGCAGCTATTGGCTTAAAAAAACAAAAAATACTTTTTGGTAAATTCTTTAAAGCTTCTGAACTTATTGACACTAATGATCTTTAAAGTAACAGAGATGATATCGTTTTAAAACACGTGGCTTTAAAAAGTTTCACAGAATGGAACATTTTGACCTTCAACAGATTTGTAGAAGGTCGCATCAGATATCGATGGTCAGTGTAAGCTAGGGCTGGGAGATATGGACCAAAACTCAATATTTTTTCACTGAATGGCGATCCTCGATATATATCGATATGTCTTTTATTAACAGTCAGTTGCACAAGTTCAACATGTTCATGAAAACAAACTTCCTGTTTGTGAAATTAATTAATTTTCTGCATAAAAAAATAAACACAGTGTGTTTTGTTATCCATTTAGTTTTTTGAGTTTGGCTCATAGAGAGAGAGCGAGGAGGAGCAGGGTGAAGAGGGAGAGACAATGACATGAGAAATAGGTGAACTACAGAAGAAACGTATAACGTTATTTTAATGCAACATGAACTATATTGTATTACCCTATATCTGGATTGAAAATATATCGATATATCTTAAAAACTCGATATATCGCCCAGCCCTAGTGTAACCCCTCAGAGGACAAACTCCCATTTGTTAGTCGCTCTGTTTGTTTCCCTCTGCGGCCCACTGAAGAGTCTGTTTGTTGACTTTTATAAAATAATTACAGAACTTCTTCCTCTCTTCACGTTGTTGTTGTGAAGTTTGTTGTTGTTGTGAAGTTTGTTGGAGACTCGTGAGAAGAAGTTAATGAGACGAGCCGTCACAACGGGCCGACAGGTGGAGCTCGGCCAATTATCTCCACCCGAGCATCGAGACAAACAAACAAACAAACAAACATCATCTTTAACGACCCAGTGCAGGAGATCTGCACACGGGGGGGGGGGGGTGTTTGACAGCTCGATGGTGCTCACCCTAACGCCTCACGGTGGTTAACTGAACGCCACACTGAGAACAGCAGAAACAAATATCAACATTTAAAAATAATGATGTCAGAGTTTACCCGGGCCGGACATCGAGCAATCTTCTCCTCCGTGTCCTTCAGGGCGACGGCGTATTCATGGACGTCTTCTGAAACCACGACCATCTGAAGAAGAAATCAGACAAACATTTCATCACTGAGCGTGTTCACGTGGTCGTCCCGGGTCGGATCGGGTTTTTGATCGAGTGTCCTGTTTTTGTTCATGTAAACATCACATCCAGATTTTAAGCAACCGGGACAATCCTGGTTCTCCAGAGAGCGTTTTCTACCTGCAGAACTCTGAAAGAAAACGAGAAACTGTGGCACGAACACGCCATAACCCGCTTTATGACAGATGACCACTTCCTGCTCAGACGCCGCCTCAGTGCGAGAGACGTGTCAGTAAAACAAACATGGCAGCAGCAACGAGAGCGTCTTACTGTCTCTCTCTTCTCTCGTTGGTTTAAATGAGGTGGAGACGTCTTATCTTTAACGCCATGTTGGCGTTTAAAAGAGCCGAGCCCTCAACATGCCGCAGTGGTCTCACGTCTCTCAGATTTGTAAAAAATAAACTTCCCAGGCGTTCCTCCTGAAATGATCCAGATGTGATAACGGCTTTAGAGACGTAGAGACGGGCTTCAAGGTCAAAGGTCGTGAACCACAAGAAAATGTAAAGCTACAGTGGATAGCAGTAAAGTTCTGGTGGCGTTGAGACTTCCTGCAGACTGAACTGAGGGCACTAACGATAAATAATTCAGTGCATGATTGGACAAAAAGAAAGATAGATCATCCAGGCAAACAGCTAAATTCTCCTTCCACGGCTCTAATGCCTCCTCAGAGTGAGGCCCAGAGAGGAGCACGTTTCATGTTCTCAGGAGAACGACAGAACATTTCAAACTCACAGAATATAAAGAGTCTGTGCTGAAATAAACCAAACAAACTCACAGACATCGGGAGAGTCTTTAGATTACATTTTCAGAAACAGAGGAAGTACCCGTAAGAAATGCAGCGTTCGACTCCCTGTGTCATAAAAAAACAAATTATTCAAAACTGAACCGGCTGGTTTCCCAGCAGACACAGAGCCTCATCTTCAGATGGTATCATGGAGCTCTAAAGGCAATCCTGCGGGGGGGTCTGTTTCTCTAAATTAGAAAAAGGAGTTTGTAATAAGAGAGAGGTCAAGAGGGCGGCCATCAGGAGGAACAATCTGTGATTCAACAGCAGAGCTGGATTACTGTGAGATGAGAAATAAAAGAGATGAAACAATCTGAGACGACAGAGAGGAGAGAGAGACTCCATCAGAGAAAACATCCCTCCATCATCTTCCTCTTAGAGGGCGGGGCGCCGTGGCAGCAGGCGGAGGAAGTCAACCCAGTGACCCTCTCCTCAGCGTCGTTTCACAGATCCTCCTGTTCACTTCATTATAGTGAATAGTTTCTGCTGATAACATGTCTACACTCCTGCACTTTAACTTCTGTATCACTGACTGCACAGCTCCCCATGTCAATACTGTTCATTTACATCTCCAGCAAAGTATGTTGTATTTAATCTTTTCATATTTAAGACTAGAAGTAATGTTTAGTTAAATCCTGGTTGTATATATTCACATTCTTAGTTTTGATATTTTTAGTACTTATTTACTTTGTATTTAATATTATATTGTGTTTTTTACTCATATTGTGTGTTTGGACAACCTGCTGCTGTAACGCCACAACTTCCCAGTTTGGGATCAATAAAGTCATTCTATTCTATTCTATTCTATCCTCCAGGGGGATTCTGAGGCGGTCCCAGTCCAGACGGGATTTAAAATCCCTCCAGAGAACTCTGGGTCTGCCCCGGGGTCTCCTTCCACTTGGACATGCCCAGAAAACCTCCACAGGGAGGCGACCAGGAGGATCCTGATCAGACCCCCGACCCACCTGAACTCCTTTAGATGTGAAGGAGCAGCAGCTCTACTCCGAGCTCCTCCCCTCTCTCTAAAGGCCCTGACACATCAAGCAGATGACTTCTGTCTTGGCCAAAAAGTTGCACTTGAACACACCGCAAAGACTACAGCCGACGGCCAACCACCACGTACGATGTGCTCATGCATGAGAGGAAATAACTCTCCATGCCAGCAGGGGGCGGTAGTCCATTGTTATGATACAAGAAGACCATTTTCACACCGCTGTCGCTCACCACTCATATTATAGGTAGACTACTAATGGAGAATAATGTCTGATGAAAAGTTGAAAAGTTGATTGAGTGATCGGACTCTGACTCTGGATTTATTGAGCAGTGATCGTGTTTTATTTTGTTTTGAACCCCACGCTGCTCTGAAGGGAAACTCCCTCTGTTTTCATTGGCCCTCCCAGTTTGTCCCCCCCCCCCTGGACAGCTGGGTCCTAACACCAGGTTCATAAACATGTTCCTGAGCGTTCTGTTATTAAAGTGGGAGTAAAGAGATCAGTCAGCGTGCAGGAGATGAAGTCCCGCCTCCACAATCACAGTTTATCAGCGTGCATGTGAAGGTCAGACTCCGACACCTGAATAAAATATACAACATTAACCTTTGAGAGACGCTCACCTCACATGATGAACCGTTTGAATAACAACCTGTCAGCGCCTTGTCTCCAGACAAACACGCATATCAAACCTCAAAAAGATGACAAATGAATCTCTGAACTAAGAAACAGAAAATCCTCCAATCAGGAGCTGAACGTTTGTTTACATTTACGACGCAGAAACAGGAAGTACAGATGTTTCAGCTGGTAGCCTTGTGGTTAACGCCTACCTGCCTCTGAGACCGGTGGATTCAGAAACCTACCAGTCCCTCGTTTCTTTAACCAGCGTCATGATGTCATGACGTTTAGTATCAAATCCAGTCTCTCAGTATTCAAGTGAAATGTTTCAACCTTTAATGACGACTGAACTGTCTCTTTAGCCCGAGTCATTTCAGCACATAGCCCATCAGTGTAAACACGGACGCCAGGAGGAGGCGGAGCCCCGTGGGCTTCAGGTAGGACCGCCTGACTCTGACCGGGATTACATTTATGTTGTTTGTTGTCACAAAGTACTCAGTTGTGTTACTTTTATTTACTTATTCACCGCGACCGCCAAGTTGAAAAAATTCACCCGTCCCTGAAAAAAACCCACTCGTATTTGGCGAGTGACGGGGGCTAATTTCCAACCCTGGTTAGCGTGCACGCCTCATTCGCAGAGGCTGTCGTCCTCAAAGTGGGCGGCCCAGGTTAGAATCCGACCTGTGGCTCCTTCCCCACATGTCATCTCTCTCTCTCTCTCTCCGATCATAACGCCACGTCACCGGCTCACCTTGCCCAGCTGCTGATGGACGCTCAGGTTGTACATCATCACGATCCCGTCCATGATCTCCAGCAGAGACTTGTCTGCGATTGGCTGGTCGGGCTCCTCGTGCGGTCGCCCCAGCAACAGGCCGTCGTTACCGTGGCTTCCCTCGACTTCAGGTCGGAGAGAAACAAACAGGAGAGGGGAAAACATGAGGATACGTTTATCTGAGGATGGACACGGCCTGCAGAGAACATCGTCAGTGAATAAAGGTCGACCACGACAGTTTATCAAAGTCAGCGTGGTTACTCACTGTCCTCCTCCGTCCTCTGCTCCACAGCCAGCGTGCGCACCTTCACCTTCTCGGGCTGACTGAGGGGTCGTCGTGGCGTCATCAGGCTGACGGCGGCCGTGCTCAGGAAACGATTGGCTCGACCGAGGGTGGGAGAACTCAACCAGCTCGGCCTCGCCAGAGCGCCGCCCATCGCTGCTGCACCAAACGGCCTCTGATGTTAAACACACAGATGAAATATTACAATCTTGAAAATTATGAATTTCACTTCAACAACAAAAAAGAAAGAATGTGAAGCTACGAGC
>NW_026870142.1:27500-28668 GCF_963584025.1 Labrus mixtus
GTGCTGTTTGTATCTTCATTTCATATGTACACACCGTCAGGCTCCAGAGAAAAGCTGCCCGCCTCCTCGACCATGAAACCATTAAAAATACATGAATCATTTCACAGTCTGCACGCTCGTTTGTGCTCACCGAGCAGAACACACACACATCCTCATCGTCTCAGGTACGAGGAAAATATGTAAATAAACACATCAACAATGAAATCAAACATTATTTTCTTCTGGTTCGCTGTTTGTGTTCACGCAGCTCGATGTCGCCCTCTAGTGGAGCTCAGAGACACAAACAGGAAACAAACAGGATCAGGTTTTTATCATCCTCAGGTCTTTTCTCCTCGTTTCCGAGGACGAGGAGAGAGGAGACGAGGATGGAGGGGAGAGGAGATGAAGGACTGAGGAGAGAGGAGACGAGGATAGAGGAGCGAGAAGACGAGGATGGAGGAGAGAGGAGGCGAGGAGAGAGGAGACGAGGATAGAGGAGAGAGGAGATAAGGATGGATGAAGAGAGGAGACGAGGATAGAAGAGAGAGGAGATGAGGATGGATGAAGAGAGGAGACGAGGATAGAAGAGAGAGGAGATGAGGATGGAAGAGAGAGATGACGAGGAGAGAGGAGACGAGGATGGAGGGGAGAGGAGATGAAGGACTGAGGAGAGAGGAGACGAGGATAGAGGAGAGAGAAGACGAGGATGGAGGAGAGAGGAGGCGAGGAGAGAGGAGACGAGGATGGAGGATAGAGGAGGCGAGGAGAGAGGAGACGTTGGGATTCTCAGTTTGGTCTGAAACATTTGAATAAACAAACAAAGAGGCGACACACCGACCTTTGAGGGTCTTCTTGAGGTGGGAGAGGAGCCCCCCGAGTCTCTGCAGGTCAAAGTAATCCACCTTCCCATTGTAGAAGAGCTGCGGAGGGACGTAGGCCTCTGGAGGAAGACGACACGAGGAGAGAGAGAAAGAGGAGTGGTGATTATTTATTCAGAGAGAAGGAGACAGAGAGAGAGGGAGAGAGAGAGAGACAGAGAGAGAGACAGAGAGAGAGAGAGGGAGAGAGAGAGGGAGAGAGAGAGACAGAGAGAGAGAGACAGAGAGAGAGGAGACAGAGAGGGAGGGAGAGAGAGAGACAGAGAGAGAGGGAGAGAGAGAGAGAGACAGAGAGAGAGACAGAGAGAGAG
>NW_026870143.1:35000-42500 GCF_963584025.1 Labrus mixtus
CACACACACACACACACACACACACAGAACACAAACACACAAACACAGAGCTGAGGGGATTCTGCAGTATGGAGTGAGAGCGCCCTCTGCTGGACAAACTTGATTATGAAACTGTTAATAGAAAGGAAGGAGGCGGAGCCAAACACTCATCTGTTTCACACACACACAGTACACACACACACACACAGTACACACACACACACAGTACACACACACACAGTACACACACACACACAGTACACACACACAGTACACACACACACACACACACACACACAGTACACACACACACACACAGTACACACACACACACACACACACACACACACACACACACACTGAGCTGAGGGGATTCTGCAGTATGGAGTGAGAGCGCCCTCTGCTGGACAAACTTGATTATGAAACTGTTAATAGAAAGGAAGGAGGCGGAGCCAAACACTCGTCTGTTTCACACACAAACAGTACACACACACACACACACACACACACACACACACACACACACACACAGAACACAAACACACACACAGAACACAAACACACACACACAGAGCTGAGGGGATTCTGCAGTATGGAGTGAGAGCGCCCTCTGCTGGACAAACTTGATTATGAAACTGTTAATAGAAAGGAAGGAGGCGGAGCCAAACACTCATCTGTTTCACACACACACAGTACAAACACAGTACACACACACACACACACACACACACACACACACACACACACACACACACACACACACACACACAGAACACACACACAAACACACAGAGCTGAGGGGATTCTGCAGTATGGAGTGAGAGCGCCCTCTGCTGGACAAACTTGATTATGAAACTGTTAATAGAAAGGAAGGAGGCGGAGCCAAACACTCGTCTGTTTCACACACACACAGTACACACACACACACACACACACACAGTACACACACACACACAGTACACACACACAGTAAACACACACACAGTACACACACACACACACAGTACACACACACACACACACACACACACACAGAACACACACACACACACACACACACACACAGAGTTGAGGGAATCTGCAGTATGGAGTGAGAGCGCCCTCTGCTGGACAAACTTGATTATGAAACTGTTAATAGAAAGGAAGGAGGCGGAGCCAAACACTCGTCTGTTTCACACAGTACACACACACACAGTACACACACACACACACACACACACAGTACACACACACACACACAGTACACACACATTACACACACACACAGTACACACACACACACACATACACACACACACACACAGAACACACACACACACACACACAGTACACACACACACACACAGTACACACACACACACACACACACACACACACACAGTACACACACACACACCAAACACACATACAAAAACCAAACACACACACAAAGAGACACACACAACACACACACACACACACACACCAAACACACATACACACACCAAACACACACACACACACACACACACACACACACACACACACAGAGACACACACACAGTTCACACACACAGTACACACACACAGTACACACACACACACACACACACACACAGTACCACACACACAGTACACACACACAGTACACACACACACACACAGTACACACACAGTACACACACACACAGTACACACACACACACACACACACACACACACACACACACACACACACACACACACACACACAGAGCTGAGGGGATTCTGCAGTATGGAGTGAGAGCGCCCTCTGCTGGACAAACTTGATTATGAAACTGTTAATAGAAAGGAAGGAGGCGGAGCCAAACACTTGTCTGTTTCACACACACACACAGTACACACACACACAGTACACACAGACACACACACACACACACACACACACACACACACACACAGAACACAAACACACAAACACAGAGCTGAGGGGATTCTGCAGTATGGAGTGAGAGCGCCCTCAGCTGGACAAACTTGATTATGAAACTGTTAATAGAAAAGAAGGAGGCGGAGCCAAACACTCATCTATTTCACACACAAACAGTACACACACACACACACACACACACACACACACACACACACACACACACACACAGAACACAAACACACACACAGAACACAAACACACACACACAGAGCTGAGGGGATTCTGCAGTATGGAGTGAGAGCGCCCTCTTTTGGACAAACTTGATTATGAAACTGTTAATAGAAAGGAAGGAGGCGGAGCCAAACACTCATCTGTTTCACACACACACAGTACAAACACAGTACACACACACACACACACACACACACACACACACACACACACACACACACACACACACACACACACACAGAACACACACACAAACACACAGAGCTGAGGGGATTCTGCAGTATGGAGTGAGAGCGCCCTCTGCTGGACAAACTTGATTATGAAACTGTTAATAGAAAGGAAGGAGGCGGAGCCAAACACTTGTCTGTTTCACACACACACAGTACACACACACACACACAGTACACACACACACACAGTACACACACACAGTACACACACACACAGTACACACACACACACACAGTACACACACACACACACACACACACAGTACACACACACACACACAGTACACACACACACACACACACACACACACAGAGCTGAGGGGATTCTGCAGTATGGAGTGAGAGCGCCCTCTGCTGGACAAACTTGATTATGAAACTGTTAATAGAAAGGAAGGAGGCGGAGCCAAACACTCGTCTGTTTCACACAGTACACACACACACAGTACACACACACACACACACACACACACACACACACACACACACACACACACACACACACACACACACACAGAACACAAACACACACACACAGAGCTGAGGGGATTCTGCAGTATGGAGTGAGAGCGCCCTCTGCTGGACAAACTTGATTATGAAACTGTTAATTGAAAGGAAGGAGGCGGAGCCAAACACTCGTCTATTTCACACACAAACAGTACACACACACACAGTACACACACACACAGTACACACACACAGTACAAACACACACAGTACACACACACACACACACAGTACACACACACACACACAGTACACACACACAGTACACACACACAGAACACACACAAACACACACAACAAACACACATACACACACCAAACACACACACACACACACACAAAGAGACACACACACACACACAGACACACACACACACAGACACACACAGTACACACACACACAGTACACACACACAAACACAGTACACACACAGTACACACACACACACAGTACACACACAAACAGTACACACACACAGTACACACACACAGAACACACACACACCAAACACACATACACACACCAAACACACACACACACACACAAAGAGACACACACAACACACACACACACACACACACACACACACACACACACACACACCAAACACACTTACACACACCAAACACACACACACACAGAGAGACACACACAACAAACACATACACAAACCAAACACACACACACACAGAGACACACACAGTTCACACACACAGTACACACACACAGTACACACACACACACACACAGTACACACACACACACACACACACACACACACACACACACACACACACACAGACAGTACACACACACACACACACAGTACACACACACACACAGTACACACACACAGTACACACACACACAGTACACACACACACACACACACACACACAGTACACACATACACAGTACACACAAAGAGTACACACACACAGACAGTACACATACACAGTACACACACAGAGTACACACATACACACACACACAGTACACACACACAGTACACACACACACACAGTAAACACACACACACACACACACACACACACACACACACACAGAACACAAACACACACACACAGAGCTGAGGGGATTCTGCAGTATGGAGTGAGAGCGCCCTCTGCTGGACAAACTTGATTATGAAACTGTTAATAGAAAGGAAGGAGGCGGAGCCAAACACTCGTCTGTTTCACACAGTACACACACACACAGTACACACACACACACACACACACACACACACACACACACACACACACACACACACACACACACACAGAACACAAACACACACACACAGAGCTGAGGGGATTCTGCAGTATGGAGTGAGAGCGCCCTCTGCTGGACAAACTTGATTATGAAACTGTTAATTGAAAGGAAGGAGGCGGAGCCAAACACTCGTCTATTTCACACACAAACAGTACACACACACACACAGTACACACACACACAGTACACACACACACACACACACACAGTACACACACACACACACAGTACACACACACAGTACACACACACAGAACACACACAAACACACACAACAAACACACATACACACACCAAACACACACACACACACACACACACACAAAGAGACACACACACACACACACAGACACACACACACACACACACACAGTACACACACACACAGTACACACACACAAACACAGTACACACACAGTACACACACACACACAGTACACACACAAACAGTACACACACACAGTACACACACACAGAACACACACACACCAAACACACATACACACACCAAACACACACACACACACACAAAGAGACACACACAACACACACACACACACACACACACACACACACACACACACACACACACACACACACCAAACACACTTACACACAACAAACACACACACACACAGAGAGACACACACAACAAACACATACACACACCAAACACACACACACACAGAGACACACACAGTTCACACACACAGTACACACACACAGTACACACACACACACACACAGTACACACACACACACACACACACACACACACACACACACACACACACACACACAGACAGTACACACACACACACACACAGTACACACACACACACACAGTACACACACACAGTACACACACACACAGTACACACACACACACACACAGTACACACATACACAGTACACACACAGAGTACACACACACACACACAGACAGTACACATACACAGTACACACACAGAGTACACACACACACACACACACAGTACACACACACAGTACACACACACACACACACAGTAAACACACACACACACACACACACACACACACACAGAACACAAACACACACACACAGAGCTGAGGGGATTCTGCAGTATGGAGTGAGAGTGCCCTCTGCTGGACAAACTTGATCATGAAACTGTTAATAGAAAGGAAGGAGGCGGAGCCAAACACTCGTCTGTTTCACACACACACAGTACACACACACACACACAGTACACACACACACACAGTACACACACACACAGTACACACACACACACACACACACACACACACACACACACACACACACACACAGAACACAAACACACACACAGAACACAAACACACACACACAGAGCTGAGGGGATTCTGCAGTATGGAGTGAGAGCGCCCTCTTTTGGACAAACTTGATTATGAAACTGTTAATAGAAAGGAAGGAGGCGGAGCCAAACACTCATCTGTTTCACACACACACAGTACAAACACAGTACACACACACACACACACACACACACACACACACACACACACACACACACACACACACACACACACACAGAACACACACACAAACACACAGAGCTGAGGGGATTCTGCAGTATGGAGTGAGAGCGCCCTCTGCTGGACAAACTTGATTATGAAACTGTTAATAGAAAGGAAGGAGGCGGAGCCAAACACTTGTCTGTTTCACACACACACAGTACACACACACACACACAGTACACACACACACACAGTACACACACACAGTACACACACACACAGTACACACACACACACACAGTACACACACACACACACACACACACAGTACACACACACACACACAGTACACACACACACACACACACACACACACAGAGCTGAGGGGATTCTGCAGTATGGAGTGAGAGCGCCCTCTGCTGGACAAACTTGATTATGAAACTGTTAATAGAAAGGAAGGAGGCGGAGCCAAACACTCGTCTGTTTCACACAGTACACACACACACAGTACACACACACACACACACACACACACACACACACACACACACACACACACACACACACACACACACACACAGAACACAAACACACACACACAGAGCTGAGGGGATTCTGCAGTATGGAGTGAGAGCGCCCTCTGCTGGACAAACTTGATTATGAAACTGTTAATTGAAAGGAAGGAGGCGGAGCCAAACACTCGTCTATTTCACACACAAACAGTACACACACACACAGTACACACACACACAGTACACACACACAGTACAAACACACACAGTACACACACACACACACACAGTACACACACACACACACAGTACACACACACAGTACACACACACAGAACACACACAAACACACACAACAAACACACATACACACACCAAACACACACACACACACACACAAAGAGACACACACACACACACAGACACACACACACACACACACACACAGTACACACACACACAGTACACACACACAAACACAGTACACACACAGTACACACACACACACAGTACACACACAAACAGTACACACACACAGTACACACACACAGAACACACACACACCAAACACACATACACACACCAAACACACACACACACACACAAAGAGACACACACAACACACACACACACACACACACACACACACACACACACACACACACACCAAACACACTTACACACACCAAACACACACACACACAGAGAGACACACACAACAAACACATACACAAACCAAACACACACACACACAGAGACACACACAGTTCACACACACAGTACACACACACAGTACACACACACACACACACAGTACACACACACACACACACACACACACACACACACACACACACACACACAGACAGTACACACACACACACACACAGTACACACACACACACAGTACACACACACAGTACACACACACACAGTACACACACACACACACACACACACACAGTACACACATACACAGTACACACAAAGAGTACACACACACAGACAGTACACATACACAGTACACACACAGAGTACACACATACACACACACACAGTACACACACACAGTACACACACACACACACAGTAAACACACACACACACACACACACACACACACACACACACACACAGAACACAAACACACACACACAGAGCTGAGGGGATTCTGCAGTATGGAGTGAGAGCGCCCTCTGCTGGACAAACTTGATTATGAAACTGTTAATAGAAAGGAAGGAGGCGGAGCCAAACACTCGTCTGTTTCACACAGTACACACACACACAGTACACACACACACACACACACACACACACACACACACACACACACACACACACACACACACACAGAACACAAACACACACACACAGAGCTGAGGGGATTCTGCAGTATGGAGT
>NW_026870143.1:60000-62500 GCF_963584025.1 Labrus mixtus
CACAGTACACACACACACAGTACACACACACAGTACACACACACACAGTACACACACACACACAGTACACACACACACACACACACACAGTACACACACACAGTACACACACACACACACACACACACACACAGTACACACACACACAGTACACACACACACACACACAGACACACAGTACACACACACACACAGTACACACACACACAGTACACACACACACAGTACACACACACAGTACACACACACACACAGTACACACACACACAATACACACACATACACACAGTACACACAGAGAGCTGAGGGGATTCTGCAGTATGGAGTGAGAGCGCCCTCTGCTGGACAAACTTGATTATGAAACTGTTAATAGAAAGGAAGGAGGCGGAGCCAAACATTTGTATGTTTCACACACACACAGTACACACACACACAGTACACACACATACACACAGTACACACACACAGTACACACACACACAGTACACACACACAGTACAAACACACACAGTACACACACACACACACACACAGTACACACACACACACACAGTACACACAGACACACACAGTACACACACACACACACACACACACAGTACACACACAGTACACACACACACACACAGTACACACACACACTGTACACACACACACAGTACACACACACAGTACACACACAAACAGTACACACACACACACAGTACACACACACACACACACACAGTACACACACACAGTACACACACACACAGTACACACACATACACAGTACACACACACACACAAACACAGTACACACACACACACAGTACACACACACACACACACAGTACACACACACAGTACACACAGACAAACACAGTACACACACACACACACAGTACACACACAGTACACACACACACACACAGTACACACACACACAGTACACACACACAGTACACACACAAACAGTACACACACACGCAGTACACACACACACACAGAGTACCACACACACATTACATACACACAGTACACACACACACACACACACACACACAGTACACAAACACAGTGCACACACACACAGTACACACACACACACACACACAGTAAACACACACAGTACAAACACACACAGTACACACACATACACATAGTACACACACACACACACAGTACACACACACACACAGTGCACACACACACAGTACACACACAGTACACACACACAGTACACACACACAAACACAGTACACACACACAGTACACACACACACACACACAGTACACACACACACAGTACACAAACACAGTACACACACACAGAACACACACACACACACACACACACACACACCAAACACACATGCACACACCAAACACACACACACACACACAAAGAGACACACACACACACACAGTACACACACACACAGTACACACACACACACACAGTACACACACACACAGTACACACACACAGTACACACACACACACAGAACACACACACACACAGTAAACACACATACACACACCAAACACACACACACACACAAAGAGACACACAACACACACACACACACACACACCAAACACACATACACACACCAAACACACACACACAGAGAGACACACACAACAAACACATAAACACACCAAACACACAAACACACACACACAGAGACACACACAGTACACACACACAGTACACACACACAATACAGAAACACACACAGTACACACACACACACACACACACACAGACAGTACACACACACACACACAGTACACACACACAGAGTACACACACACAGTACACACACACACAGTACACACACACACACAGTACACACACACACACAGTATACACACACACACACACACACACACACACAGTAAACACACACACACACACACTACAAACACACTCACACACACACACACACACACACACACACACACACACACACAGAGAGCTGAGGGGATTCCGCAGTATGGAGTGAGAGCGCCCTCTGCTGGACAAACTTGATTATGAAACTTTTAATAGAAAGGAAGTAGGCGGAGCCAAACACTTGTCTGTTTCACACACACACAGTACACACACACACAGTACACACACACACACAGTACACACACACACAGTACACAGTACACACACACACAGTACACACACACAGTACACACACACACAGTACACACACACACACACACACAGTACACACACACACAAACACAGACACACACACATACACACACACACACAGAACACACACACAGAGCTGAGGGGATTCTGCAGTATGGAGTGAGAGCGCCCTCTGCTGGACAAACTTGATTATGAAACTGTTAATAGAAAGGAAGGAGGCGGAGCCAAACACTCGTCTGTTTCACACACACACAGTACACACACACACAGTACACACACACACACACACACAGTACACATACACACAGTACACACACACACACAGTACACACACACACACACACACACACACACAGAACACACACACA
>NW_026870144.1:0-2500 GCF_963584025.1 Labrus mixtus
ACCCTAACCCTAACCCTAACCCTAACCCTAACCCTAACCCTAACCCTAACCCTAACCCTAACCCTAACCCTAACCCTAACCCTAACCCTAACCCTAACCCTAACCCTAACCCTAACCCTAACCCTAACCCTAACCCTAACCCTAACCCTAACCCTAACCCTAACCCTAACCCTAACCCTAACCCTAACCCTATCCCTAACCCTAACCCTAACCCTAACCCTAACCCTAACCCTAACCCTAACCCTAACCCTAACCCTAACCCTAACCCTAACCCTAACCCTAACCCTAACCCTAACCCTAACCCTAACCCTAACCCTAACCCTAACCCTAACCCTAACCCTAACCCTAACCCTAACCCTAACCCTAACCCTAACCCTAACCCTAACCCTAACCCTAACCCTAACCCTAACCCTAACCCTAACCCTAACCCTAACCCTAACCCTAACCCTAACCCTAACCCTAACCCTAACCCTAACCCTAACCCTAACCCTAACCCTAACCCTAACCCTAACCCTAACCCTAACCCTAACCCTAACCCTAACCCTAACCCTAACCCTAACCCTAACCCTAACCCTAACCCTAACCCTAACCCTAACCCTAACCCTAACCCTAACCCTAACCCTAACCCTAACCCTAACCCTAACCCTAACCCTAACCCTAACCCTAACCCTAACCCTAACCCTAACCCTAACCCTAACCCTAACCCTAACCCTAACCCTAACCCTAACCCTAACCCTAACCCTAACCCTAACCCTAACCCTAACCCTAACCCTAACCCTAACCCTAACCCTAACCCTAACCCTAACCCTAACCCTAACCCTAACCCTAACCCTAACCCTAACCCTAACCCTAACCCTAACCCTAACCCTAACCCTAACCCTAACCCTAACCCTAACCCTAACCCTAACCCTAACCCTAACCCTAACCCTAACCCTAACCCTAACCCTAACCCTAACCCTAACCCTAACCCTAACCCTAACCCTAACCCTAACCCTAACCCTAACCCTAACCCTAACCCTAACCCTAACCCTAACCCTAACCCTAACCCTAACCCTAACCCTAACCCTAACCCTAACCCTAACCCTAACCCTAACCCTAACCCTAACCCTAACCCTAACCCTAACCCTAACCCTAACCCTAACCCTAACCCTAACCCTAACCCTAACCCTAACCCTAACCCTAACCCTAACCCTAACCCTAACCCTAACCCTAACCCTAACCCTAACCCTAACCCTAACCCTAACCCTAACCCTAACCCTAACCCTAACCCTAACCCTAACCCTAACCCTAACCCTAACCCTAACCCTAACCCTAACCCTAACCCTAACCCTAACCCTAACCCTAACCCTAACCCTAACCCTAACCCTAACCCTAACCCTAACCCTAACCCTAACCCTAACCCTAACCCTAACCCTAACCCTAACCCTAACCCTAACCCTAACCCTAACCCTAACCCTAACCCTAACCCTAACCCTAACCCTAACCCTAACCCTAACCCTAACCCTAACCCTAACCCTAACCCTAACCCTAACCCTAACCCTAACCCTAACCCTAACCCTAACCCTAACCCTAACCCTAACCCTAACCCTAACCCTAACCCTAACCCTAACCCTAACCCTAACCCTAACCCTAACCCTAACCCTAACCCTAACCCTAACCCTAACCCTAACCCTAACCCTAACCCTAACCCTAACCCTAACCCTAACCCTAACCCTAACCCTAACCCTAACCCTAACCCTAACCCTAACCCTAACCCTAACCCTAACCCTAACCCTAACCCTAACCCTAACCCTAACCCTAACCCTAACCCTAACCCTAACCCTAACCCTAACCCTAACCCTAACCCTAACCCTAACCCTAACCCTAACCCTAACCCTAACCCTAACCCTAACCCTAACCCTAACCCTAACCCTAACCCTAACCCTAACCCTAACCCTAACCCTAACCCTAACCCTAACCCTAACCCTAACCCTAACCCTAACCCTAACCCTAACCCTAACCCTAACCCTAACCCTAACCCTAACCCTAACCCTAACCCTAACCCTAACCCTAACCCTAACCCTAACCCTAACCCTAACCCTAACCCTAACCCTAACCCTAACCCTAACCCTAACCCTAACCCTAACCCTAACCCTAACCCTAACCCTAACCCTAACCCTAACCCTAACCCTAACCCTAACCCTAACCCTAACCCTAACCCTAACCCTAACCCTAACCCTAACCCTAACCCTAACCCTAACCCTAACCCTAACCCTAACCCTAACCCTAACCCTAACCCTAACCCTAACCCTAACCCTAACCCTAACCCTAACCCTAACCCTAACCCTAACCCTAACCCTAACCCTAACCCTAACCCTAACCCTAACCCTAACCCTAACCCTAACCCTAACCCTAACCCTAACCCTAACCCTAACCCTAACCCTAACCCTAACCCTAACCCTAACCCTAACCCTAACCCTAACCCTAACCCTAACCCTAACCCTAACCCTAACCCTAACCC
>NW_026870144.1:7500-27500 GCF_963584025.1 Labrus mixtus
TTAGCTGCCAGGGAGTTACAGGTAGCAGAGGCCTGGCTAAGGCAGAAAGCTTTTGTTGGGACAGTTGCAACAGCGTCAGCAGGCCTGGGCTACTTTCAAAGCTGCCAAATCGGAAAAGCAAGCGGTAAGGACTGACTTGCCTGTCAATCAGGTCAGCTACACGCCTTATTGTAAATAACTTTTGTCCTTCATCAAATGAAAACGGATGGTTTGGAGAAATACTGCCTCCTGTGAAGTCTCCTTCGCTTTCTTTGTCCCGACCCCTGAGGATCCAGCCAATATGAGTCTTTTTCATTTTTTGCTTTAAGCCCATTTTACTTGCACTTTGTAAACATCCATCTGTACCCATGCATTTTCCCAGGACCCTGTAACTGCTGCTGAATGAAGTCAATTACATGACCTAAATCTGAATAGTCCTTCCTTCGGCTGAGCCTGTTGTCTTTCAGTATGCGCAGCAAATTATTCCTGCTACCGTGCCAGAGCAGCCGGAATGTCACTGTGTGACATTCCTAAGTAAAACTTGATTTGTTGAGTCATCTCCATAAGGCTGTGTGAAATTAAATCTTTGCCGAGGCAAATTAATTCAGACGCATTTATGCCCATTGAAAATGAACGCATTTTAGTACAATGCAAATACATTAAAGAACCATATATGTGAACTACTGAGCATTAACATCTGTTTCATGGAGCGGAAGATATGATAGGGTTAGGGTTGCCGCTTGGTTTTTATACATTTATTTTCTGTGAACACTGTTTATTGTTTTGAGTTTCTTTGTGTTAAATATTTACAGTTTAAGTCGTTATTTTGACAAAGGCATACGTAGTGGTTATTTAACTCATGTTTATTATAAAAATAATTACAGAAACAAGATTTTTCATTAATGTTTTATATTTTCCCGTTAGCAATGGCCGTCTTTGTCAGGTGCATTAAACGCATCACAGGTTCTTGGCAAAAGAAGAAGACCCTGAGGTGCTCTCGGTTTGTTTGTGTGCGGTGACGTCATTAACGTGTCATCCCTCCTGCAAGGGACTGGTTGAAACCGACGGAAAGCTGCTGGAGGGTCTGTCACCGACCTGGGGGGAGACATACACAGGTCAGCCGCCGCACAGTGAGCGTCTCACACACAACCAGCTCCAGACTTTAACCCCGGTATGTCCACTTTCTGTGTGCTGAGGACTCGCTGCTTCCTCCGGCAGGTCTTCCCCGGCCTGCCCGCCGCCATGCACAAACACTACAGCCTGGACGTCTCCTCTCCGCTGCTGCGCACCGAGAGCTACGTGAACGGCCGGTGGGTCCCCGCAGCCTCGGTGTTCCCGGTCCTGGACCCGGCCACGGGGAAGGAGATAGCCCGGGTGTCAGACTGTGGCCCTGCTGAGGCCAAGCAGGCTGTGGACGCTGCCTACAAGGCGTTTCATTCCTGGAAGCAGTACACAGCTAAGGTACCCAACCGAACTCTCTTAGAAAAACTGTCAATTAAACAAACATGTCGCTTATCAGTCATAAAAGCAAGAAAACACCACAAAAAATGGTAGGTACTAAATAAGTAGGACCCAGACTTGTATTCGGCGTGTGCATTATTTGCTTGACTACTCAATTTTTAAGTTAAATCTAAAGTTTAAATTTCCCTTCGTCTGCAAATAAACACTTGTACTTATTCTTATCAAGGACAAGATCAGAGCCTGTTTGGAATAATTACGTACAAATGGCTGAGTGTAAGCTCGTCATCTATGCCGAAGGGAAGTGAGTTACTGAAATACTCAAAAAACGTGCTTACTGCGTTTAGAAAAAAATAAAATTAGCCTTTAAACACAACAATATTAAATCGCGGATAATTTGAATGGGGTTTGGCGTCAAGGCATTTTCTCGCCTGTGAATGGCAGGTGTCGCTTTTAAACTGCGTGTCTGGACTTTCTGATTAACTGTGAGCAAACTAAGGCTTTACAACACAACATAGCACTAGACTGATTCTTTAAATAACCCATATACAACTTTCTAAAGAGGTGAAAAATACAGTAATATTTAATGTCTAAGCAGCTGCTTTGTAAGATGCACCCAGGTCTTTTCCTTTAGTTAAAGAAGTATTGCTAAAGAGTATAAATACTGTGGTAGAATTCAAAGTCATGACATTTATAAGTGTTAAAGTGTCAACATCAAAACATGTTAAAATAGTAGAAATGCTCTTTTCACAAAACGGCTCCACAGAATATGATGTGTGCATTATTGTAACTCACTTTATAACACAACTATTTTGTGTTTTTTTTTCATACAAATCCTGAAGTTATTAAAGTTGCAATTGCAAAACCAAAGTAGTGCCACTACTGCATGTACCTCAGTAGAAGATCTTTGTCTCAGTCTAAAGTTCTGCAGGATGTAAAGGTGACATAAGGTGAGCTGAATAAACAGTTTGTGATTTAAAACATTAACTTGTCATGTTTGTGCTGCACACACACGTTTGAGTCTGACCTTTAAAGTTTCCGTTCGTCCGTGTGTGAATGTGTATGAATGGATGAGTTATTACTGATGGACTCTTTCCACTGCAGCCTCTACCATCAGGGTGTGAATGGATGAGTTATTACTGATGGACTCTTTCCACTGCAGCCTCTACCATCAGGGTGTGAATCGGTGAGTTAATACTGATGGACTCTTTACACTGCAGCCTCTACCATCAGGGTGTGAATGGATGAGTTATTACTGATGGACTCTTTACACTGCAGCCTCTACCATCAGGGTGTGAATGGATGAGTTAATACTGATGGACTCTTTACACTGCAGCCTCTACCATCAGGGTGTGAATGGATGAGTTAATACTGATGGACTCTTTACACTGCAGCCTCTACCATCAGGGTGTGAATGGATGAGTTAATACTGATGGACTCTTTACACTGCAGCCTCTACCATCAGGGTGTGAATGGATGAGTTAATACTGATGGACTCTTTACTCAGCAGCCTCTACCATCAGTGTGTGAATGTGTATGAATGGATGAGTTAATACAGATGGACTCTTTACTCAGCGGACTCTACCATCAGCGTGTGAATGTGTATGAATGGATGAGTTAACACTGACGGACTCTTTACTCAGCGGCCTCTACCATCAGGGTGTGAATGTGTGTGAATGGATGAGTTAATACTGATGGACTCTTTACTCAGCGGCCTCTACCATCAGCGTGTGAATGTGTATGAATGGATGAGTTAATACTGATGGACTCTTTACACAGCAGCCTCTACCATCAGTGTGTGAATGTGTATGAATGGATGAGCTAATACTGATGGACTCTTTACTCAGCAGCCTCTACCATCAGTGTGTGAATGTGTATGAATGGATGAGCTAATACTGATGGACTCTTTACACAGCAGCCTCTACCATCAGTGTGTGAATGTGTATGAATGGATGAGTTAATACTGATGGACTCTTTACTCAGCGGCCTCTACCATCAGTGTGTGAATGTGTTGGTGTGACCTGCGGTGTAAAAAGACCCTTGAGGAGTCAGAAGACTAGAAAATAAATAAACAAGCTCAAGTCCATTTACCCAGATTGACCCCCTTCAATGTGTCCCTGGAGATTTTAACGTCACCCTCTGTGAATTATTAATTTCATGTTTTCTAAAGTTTAAAAATAATCCGTCACCGTTCACAGGAAGCTGCTGTTGCCAAGTTTTTCCAAACATTAACTCTGAATGAAAAACATCAAAAACACGATGAAACCTGTTGTTCATGGTGTGATCTGATTGGTCGTCCTGCAGGAGAGGA
Source organism: Labrus mixtus (assembly GCF_963584025.1). NCBI lineage: Eukaryota > Metazoa > Chordata > Actinopteri > Labriformes > Labridae > Labrus > Labrus mixtus. The sequence continues at coordinate 11,249 of NW_026870144.1, forward strand.
GCGTCCTGCTGAGGAAGTGGTTCGACCTGGTGACGCTGCACAAAGAAGACCTTGCCAAGCTGATCACATTTGAGAGTGTGAGTATCAGGTGGAAAATAAAGGAGGTATTAAGGGTTTGAATGTGGGACAAAATCTAAACCTGCAGGAGGAGGAGGATGAATTTCAAATCTAAAAACTTTCATGAAGCAGACGACACACTTCTCAAACTGTTTCCTCAGATTTCATCTTAGATTCTCACCTTCACAGTTATGGATTTAATCCTTTGAGATTCTGATGTAATTTTTACGAGGGCCTGACCGATGTGGGATTTTTGGGGCCGATATAGAAATTGATATATTGGCCGATATCTTTCTTGATTCTATGTTCAATCCTTAGAGATAGATAAATATAGGTATACACTTTTATTGATCCCTCAGATGCAGTTATCAAACACTTGTGGAAAAGATATTTAATGAAGACAAGATGGTCACTCAGCTGGAAAGTAACTGAGCATGTACAATGTTTGTTGTAATCCATACAGCGCCCTCTGCTGGTGAAAGAGAACTGCTAGTGTAATACAATGAAACTCAAATTAAATGCATTTTTAACTGCTGAATAAAACTCGTAATATCGGCTCATATCGGTGTTAAAGTTAGCCGATAGTCACTGGATATGCTGATATCGGTCGGGCTTTAATTTTTCCCTTTTTTTTTTTCTTTTAAGATTTGTTTTTGTGGGGCGCTGGTGGCTCAGTGGTTAGTGCGCGCGCCCCATGTATGGAGGCTGTCGTCTCAAGCGGGCGGCCCGAGCTCGCATCCCACCTGTGGCTTCTTTCCCGCATGTCATTCCCCTCTCTCTCTCTCTCTCCCTGATTTCCGACTCTATCCACTGTCCTGTCTCTCCATTAAGGGCACAAAAAGCCCACATTTTTTTTAATTTTTTTTGCCTTTAATGTAGAGACAGGACAGTGGATAGAATCAGAAATCAGGGAGAGAGAGAGAGGGGAATGACATGCGGGAAGGGAGCCACAGGTGGGATTCGAACCCGGGCTGCCCGCTTGGAGGACCATAGCCTCGATACATGGGGCACACGCTCTAAACACTGAGCCACCAGCGCCCCAATTTTTACCCTTTTTATACAATGAACATCGAGTTCTTTGACCCTCTTAAAAGTATCTAAAGGAATACAAAGACACATGTTTGTCTTCTTTTTTATTATTAATTATGCAAAGAAATGTTGCTCAAAATGTCTTTGTGTGTGTTGCGTTGCAGGGTAAGCCCATAAAGGAGTCTCTCGGGGAGATCGCGTACTCCGCCTCCTTCCTGGAGTGGTTTTCTGAGGAGGCTCGGCGAGTTTACGGAGACATCGTCCCGTCGCCCGCCAAAGACAGAAAGATCCTCCTCCTCAAGCAGCCTGTGGGCGTGGCGTCCATCATCACACCGGTGAGCAGCCAGATACCTGCAAAAGTCCCAAACATATAAAGCTCAGACTTGAAACGCTCCAAAAGGCTCCAACAGTGCAAACACGGCCCAGAGGTCAAAGATCAGGGGCTGAATTAGCTGAGGGGACACCTAGCAGACAGCTAGCAGCTCCCACCTGTCACTCAAAAAGGCCATGACCCCTGATTCTACATTCCTTTAAACTTAAAGTTAAAAAAAATACTAACCCTAACCCTATTAAGATATAATGTAAACAAGTGAGTTATATAAACATTCAGCCCGAACAGTTGAAGAGAGAAATGAACTCTAGAGACCCAAACTGTTTTTATACCAGGATGTAAACATGTTTATTTTAACATGGGGCTCTATGAGGACTGACTCACTGCAGGAGACAGACTCTAGTGGACACTGGAGGAACTGCAGCTGTAAAGTTAGACATTTTAACATGGAGCTCTATGGGGACTGACTCACTGCAGGAGACAGACTCTAGTGGACACTGGAGGAACTGCAGCTGTAAAGTTAGACATTTTAACATAGAGCTCTATGGGGACTGACTCACTGCAGGAGACAGACTCTAGTGGACACTGGAGGAACTGCAGCTGTAAAGTTAGACATTTTAACATGGAGCTCTATGGGGACTGACTCACTGCAGGAGACAGACTCTAGTGGACACTGGAGGAACTGCAGCTGTAAAGTTAGACATTTTAACATGGAGCTCTATGGGGACTGACTCACTGCAGGAGACAGACTCTAGTGGACACTGGAGGAACTGCAGCTGTAAAGTTAGACATTTTAACATGGAGCTCTATGGGGACTGACTCACTGTAGGAGACAGACTCTAGTGGACACTGGAGGAACTGCAGCTGTAAAGTTAGACATTTTAACATGGAGCTCTATGGGGACTGACTCACTGTAGGAGACAGACTCTAGTGGACACTGGAGGAACTGCAGCTGTAAAGTTAGACATTTTAACATAGAGCTCTATGGGGACTGACTCACTGCAGGAGACAGACTCTAGTGGACACTGGAGGAACTGCAGCTGTAAAGTTAGACATTTTAACATGGAGCTCTATGGGGACTGACTCACTGCAGGAGACAGACTCTAGTGGACACTGGAGGAACTGCAGCTGTAAAGTTAGACATTTTAACATGGAGCTCTATGGGGACTAAATGGGGACTAACTCACTGTAGGAGACAGACTCTAGTGGACACTGGAGGAACTGCAGCTGTAAAGTTAGACATTTTAACATGGAGCTCTATGGGGACTGACTCACTGTAGGAGACAGACTCTAGTGGACACTGGAGGAACTGCAGCTGTAAAGTTAGACATTTTAACATGGAGCTCTATGGGGACTGACTCACTGTAGGAGACAGACTCTAGTGGACACTGGAGGAACTGCAGCTGTAAAGTTAGACATTTTAACATAGAGCTCTATGGGGACTGACTCACTGCAGGAGACAGACTCTAGTGGACACTGGAGGAACTGCAGCTGTAAAGTTAGACATTTTAACATGGAGCTCTATGGGGACTGACTCACTGTAGGAGACAGACTCTAGTGGACACTGGAGGAACTGCAGCTGTAAAGTTAGACATTTTAACATGGAGCTCTATGGGGACTGACTCACTGTAGGAGACAGACTCTAGTGGACACTGGAGGAACTGCAGCTGTAAAGTTAGACATTTTAACATAGAGCTCTATGGGGACTGACTCACTGCAGGAGACAGACTCTAGTGGACACTGGAGGAACTGCAGCTGTAAAGTTAGACATTTTAACATGGAGCTCTATGGGGACTGACTCACTGCAGGAGACAGACTCTAGTGGACACTGGAGGAACTGCAGCTGTAAAGTTAAACATTTTAACATGGGGCTCTATCATGCTCATGCCTGGAGGTTTCCCTTAATGATTAGGACATATTGAAGAGGCGGAGCCAGAATTGTTAAACATAAAAGTTGACAGTCTTGTTTTTCCACAGTGGAACTTCCCGAGCGCGATGATCACCAGGAAGGTCGGAGCTGCTCTGGCTGTCGGCTGCACGGTGGTGGTGAAACCCGCCGAGGACACACCGCTGTCAGCGCTCGCTCTGGCTGAGGTCAGAACACTTAACATGTGATTTAACCCGCTGTGTTCATTTCTTTAATTATTTTTCTGATTGAACTCAAACTCTCTCGTGTTGCTGTTCAGCTGGCGGAGCAGGCGGGGATCCCGGCGGGCGTCTTTAACGTGGTCCCGTGTTCCAGAGAGAAGACCCCGTCAGTCGGGCAGGTTCTCTGCACCGACCCACTGGTTGCTAAAATCTCTTTCACCGGCTCCACCGCCACTGGCAAGGTTAGACACTGAACATGCAGCATGAAGCGCCCCCTGCTGGTGTGTGAACAGTATATTAGTATATTACAGAGAAAAGGAAGTTTAATTACATTTCCTTTCAGGTGCTGCTCAAAATGGCTGCTGACACCGTGAAGAAGGCGTCCATGGAGCTGGGAGGCCACGCCCCCTTCATCGTGTTTGACAGTGCTGATGTCGACCAGGCGGTGGCCGGAGCCATGGGCTCCAAGTTCAGGAACTCTGGACAGGTAACATGAGTGTTGTTATCAGAGCTGAGTTCTTTATTCACAGCCGACGTCTTCTGCCTGTGAAGCTTCACCACATCCCCACTTTCCTCCTCTTCCTCCCCCTCTTCCTCCTCTTCCTCCTCCTCTCCCTCTTCCTCTTCCCCCTCTTCCTCCTCTTCCTCCTCCTCTTCATCCCCCTCTTCCTCCTCCTCCTCTTCCTCCTCTTCCTCCTCCTCCTCTTCATCTTCCCCCTCTTCCTCCTCCTCCTCTTCCTCCTCTCTCTCTTCCTCCTCTTCCTCCTCCCCCTCTTCATCCTCCTCTCTCTCCTCCTCCTCTTCCTCCTCCTCCTCCTCCTCTTCCTCTTCATCCTCCCCCTCCTCCTCTTCCTCTTCATCCTCCTCTCTCCTCCTCTTCCTCTTCATCCTCCTCTCTCCTCCTCTTCCTCCTCCTCTTCCTCCTCCTCTTCCTCTTCATCCTCCCCCTCTTCCTCCTCCTCCTCTTCCTCCTCCCCCTCTTCCTCCTCCTCCTCTTCCTCTTTATCCTCCCCCTCTTCCTCCTCCTCTTCCTCTTCCTCCTCCTCCTCCTCTTCCTCCTCCCCCTCTTCCTCTCCCTCCTCCTCTTCCTCTTCCTACTCTTCATTCTCCTTTTTCTCTTTTTGATCTTTCTTTTCCCTTCTTCTTCTTCTTCTCCTCCCGGTAGACGTGCGTGTGCTCTAACCGCTTCCTGGTGCAGAGCGGTATCCACGACCGCTTCATGGAGAAGCTCGGTCAGACGATGGACGCCGAGCTCCGTCTGGGACACGGCTCAGAGCCCGGCACCACGCAGGGGCCGCTCATCAACCCCCGAGCTGCAGAGAAGGTAAACACAGTTTAATGTTTGGAGAGACGTCTATCAAGTCTATCTCTCTTATCAGATGACGTTTTTTCTGTCAATATGTTTGGGGCGCCGGTAGCCTAGCGGTTAGTGCGTACGCCCCATGTACAGAGGCTAAAGTCCTCATACACACGGCATCTGTCTGTCAGGTTGCTCATCAGATATCAGACGCAGTGTCCAAGGGGGCGAAGGTGTTGAAGGGCGGGAAGCGTCTGGAAGGTTCCTACATGGAGCCGACCCTGCTGGCCGACGTTACCACAGACATGCTGTGTACCAGAGAGGAGACGTTCGGCCCGCTGCTGCCCGTCATCAGGTGTGTACGGTCATGACTCATCAGTGTGTTCACGTCTTTATTTAATGTTCTTATTGATCTACAGTCACCTTTTATACATGTTAGAGCTTCACAAACACACACACACACACACTTTCTTCACATCAGTTTCTTTATGACGACACCAGCAGTGTACACACACCTGTAGCTGCCATGTGTTACATTTGATAACATTAAAGGAGCAGTATGTATCTTTGACCCCTAGTGGTTAAAATGGGTACTGCAGTCTAAATTCTAAACATCATAGAGAGCTGTCTCCCCCCCCCCCCCCCTCCTCTCTAGAGTCCATGCTCACACAGGTCACCATGTGGTGGACTCTGAAGCTTCAGTGTTTATCCAGCTCTGCATGGGTCTGTAAACCTTTCTGTGTTCTAACCTCTCTCCATTTTTCAAAAGCATCTCCAATATTGATCCTAGTTTGAGCACGTTTCTGCTCGTGGAGCTTATTAGAAACATGCAGAGGCTTTTTAGGTCGGGTACAATCACTTCTATCTGAACCACTTCTCTTGTTTGTTTGATCTGATAACTGCTCTCATATCTGACAAACTGCCCTAACGGCCGTGTGGGGGCGTGTCTTAAAAGCGCCTACCTTCTCTGGGCCAAACAAATCCAGAGCATTCAGGAGCAGAATCTAAAGTTAGAAGGAGGACATACTGACTGCTGCATTGTTGTCAGAGAAGCCAGCACTTCAAGATAGCATGTTTCCTTAATGATCAGATAGTAAGATACCTTTATCATCTCACTCTCTACACAGCTCACTGATTGATGCTTTAAAATTGAGAAAAGGAACTTCGAAACAACAAGAAAAGGGAGAAAGTTTTTGATCAGCTAGTCGTAATGAGGTGTATTTTCTTCTGGTTTGCAGGTTTGACAAAGAGGAGGAGGCTCTGTCTATCGCTAACGCTTGTAATGTTGGGCTGGCAGGTGAGTGCATAACTCTGAACTTGTACAGGTAAAAAATCTCCTGAAAGTCTTAAACTGTGTTTGAGATCAGCCTTTCCACTTTAAAGAAACATTTGGAGAACTTACAGTTGAAGTTCCCTGATGTCAGCGTTTTTGGTTTTAGCGAGTTTTAATGCTTCTAAAACAATCCTGAGTAGTCACTGAGCGTTTGTCGACTTGTTAACAACCTTCCACTCATACTCTTTGATTTGAAGAAGTTTACAAGATGCATCTCCGAGTTTGTCGCCTTGGAAGGACTGAAAGCTGACGCGTCAAACCTGAAGCTTCTCCCTAAATAAAACGGTTAATTTTAACGCGACAGATGCGGATTGAAAAGCTGCATGGTAAAACATTTCTGCACATAAATCTGGCTGACAAAGTCGGATCCAACCCAAGGAATTATAGACTACACATGCAAGTGTACGGCGCCATCTAGAGTCCACATGAAAGCGGCTGACAACTTTTTCATATACACACCTGTGTGGTGGAAACCGTCCGCCAGAACAATGGCTGACTGTTTATTTTTCTTAGATTGGAGAGTTTTTAAACCTTTAGAATAAAACTACCCTTATTGATCAGTTATGATGATTAATGCTGCCTTCAGGTGCTGCTTGGAAACATCGTACACACCAGTTGTGCAGTCATAACGATGACTTTTGAGTTCTCTCGTTGGAAAATAGCAACAAGCGTGGTCACCAGGAGGTTGATGTTTTGTGGCTGAGATCGTTTGTGCTTCGGTGGCAGAATGAAGAACACAACGACGTTTACCTGAAGCTCATTCTATCGATGTTAATACACTCACCCGGCGTGATTTAGACTTAAACATTTGCCTGATTGCTACAGCTAATAGACGCATAATAAAATGTGCAACTACTAAATAAATAAAATCTAAATTTCCTGACTCATAGTCTCACTTTGCTCGCCGTTCACATGCTCAGAACTCAGATATCTGACATTTCCGAGGAGCACATGAAGGCAACATTATTTCGTCTTGAACCAACACGTTATTATTTTCACTGTCTGATTGGCTGGCTTTGTTTGTTTTTTTTTTACACATTTTAGGTTACCTGTACTCACAGGATGTGAGTCAGATGTGGCGCGTGGCCGAGGCGTTGGAGGTGGGGATAGTGGGCGTCAACGAGGGTCTCCTGTCCACCCCGGAGGCCACGTTCGGCGGGGTCAAACAGTCCGGTTTGGGTCGCGAAGGCTCCAAGTACGGCATCGACGAGTACCTGGAGGTGAAGTACATGTGCTTCGGAGGACTGAAACCCTGAGAGAGGACCCAGCCCCACCGATATAACCACACTCCTAAACCCCCCTCCTAAACTCATAATCATGCAGTAATCATTAGAGGAGCTCAGGCTGAAGTTGTTTTAATTCTGTGGTCTCCTCATTCAATATAATATAATAAAACTGCTGACTTAGTTTGAGGCCATGCAGGAAACAAGTAACATTTAAAAAAAACCCAGCAAAATATGAAATATCGTGCCATCTGCATTTCTCTTCAGCTGCCAGGAGGGGGCAGTCTCTGGTGAGACAGGGTCCTCTTCATTGCTCCTCTGCTGCCTTTTTGATTATCACATGTTCATATGCAGAATCAGGCAATAATGATGTGTATGATGGCATCAGTTTCACCCTTGTTCAAATCTTTAAAGGTCGCATATTCTTTAAAATTGGAGATTTTCCCTTCATGACATCACAAAGGGCAGTAGCCCCTCCCCCAGGTGGGTGACACTCCCACAGCTAGGTGTTTGTTCTGCCCTCTGAGTCTGCCTTCTCACCGTAAACAATAGGACATGGAGCGAGAAAGCACCGAGTACACCCAAGCCCTTCCAGAGAGGGGGCGTGGTCAGACACAGCTCATTTACATATTTAAAGGCACAGACACAGAAACAGCCTGTTCTGAGCAGGGCTGAAATAGAGGGGTTTATAGACATGATCAAATACAGGATCAGAGTGGATTTAGAACAAGAAACTTCACACACATGTTGAAGAGGAGCTCTGACACTTATTTACACTGAAGAAGAAGAGGAGGATATGTCACCTTTAAGATTATGCAATATTAAACATGATCTCCACATGTTAGAAAACAAATTTTTATGATCAGTGTGTTAATGATACATCGAGTGTTAAAGTGCCATAACCCGATAAATCAACGAGAAACTCAAGTATTCAGATGAGATGGGAACGTTGACTTTTCTCTTTGAAAGCATTTTTCCTGAAACAAAGAATAACAAACATCAAAAAGATGCATTCCATCAATAATTTAATTCACAACGCCTGAAATGATTCACCATTAAGGCCGAGTCCACTTGTAGGCGGGTATTTTGTCTCGCACTGTTACGGCTGTCATGAGCGACGACATCCTTGGCATGCAATACATTTTCTCCCCGTTCCTCTGCAACGACCGTTTCATTTTTAAAGTTTTCCCACCAACTCCAAGTCCGGGTGTCGTCCAAAACCGCCAATGTTGGGGGCGGGGTTTGTGTGGTGGGAGTGTTGTATGAAGCAGCAGTGACCTCCGTCATCCAATCAGGCGTCTCTGCTCGTCAACATCGTGGGAGAGTAACTGTGTGTGTATGTGAGAGCGTGTAAAAAGTCCAGTTAGCATCGTTGGCACCAGCGCTAGTTTGGTGACATCTACCATCACACTAATCTCATGTAAACTAAAGAGACGGAAACGTTCTCCAGGAGCTCAAACGTCTTTGTTTAAAATGGAGAAAGCGCGTCAGATCTGCACGCCGTAAAAAAGAAACTGAACTGAAGCACAAAACCTTTTTTTCTAGATTTTTCTAAAAGTTTAGTTTGTGTTGAAGATCCCGACGTCCTGTATTCATGTGGAAGTCGTTATTTTTGTATGATTAAAACTGAGACATGGACTAACAGGAAGTAAAAACAGTTTTAAGGCATGAGAACAGAACCGTCAATCTGTCCTGTGTTGATCCCAACTGAGAGAGATTACTTAAAAAAAACATTAATGTTGAAAAGCATGCCTGATGCAGGTCATGCATGTGAGCCGGCCCCCTCTGCGTCTCAGACTGAAGAGAAGTCGTCATAGCTGTGAATGATTCCCATGATCCTCCATGATGATGTTAGTGAACTGTACAGCTCTCTAATGTAAAGTGATCTTTGTCTTAATTGTAACATGATGTTGTAGTTAGAGTTAATTTAAAAAAGAAAATAACTTTTGTATTTCTGACATCAGTTGTTGATAGAACATTAAAGAGCAAATTGTAATAAAACATCTCGTCATGTGTTTTTTAGTGTCAGTATTGTGCTGACAGGAAGTGACCAGAGGCAAAGCACAACATTGAGGGCAGTTCTTGAGAGCTCTAATCAGTATAGAAACCATCTTATAAGTCATCGTTATCAAACAAAAACCATCGTCATCATCAATAATATGGAGACAATCATCATTAAGTTAGTAGCTATTCATGAAAGAGCTGGGTCTTTAGCTTTTTCTTAAAGGTGCAGAGGGACTCTGCAGATCACATGGAGTTTGGAAGTTCATTCCACCACCGGGGGGCGACAGAGGAGAAGAGTCTAGTCAGAGACTTAGGACCCTGTTGTGGAGGTTGGATCAGACGCCTTTCATTGGCAGAGCGTAGTGGGTGGGAGGGAGTGTAGACCTGGATGAGAGAGTTAAAGTAAGGAGGAGCCGTTTTTGTAAGCGAGCAGCAGAGTTTAAAATTTGATGCGAGCAGTAACTGGGAGCCAGTGTAAGGAGATGAACAGCGGAGTGACATGTGCTCTTTTAGGAAGGTTGAAGACCAGTCGTGCTGCTGCATTTTGTATAATTTGCAGAGGTTTGATAGAGCATGTAGGAAGACCTGCCAGTAGAGAGTTGCAATAGTAGATGCGCGATATCACAAGAGCCTGTACCAGGAGCTGTGTAGTTCTGACAGGTATGGTCTGATCTTCCTGATGTTGTACAGGGCAAATCGACATGACCGGGCAATCGAGGCTACTTGAACCTTAAAAGTTAGCTGGTCATCAATCATGACACCCAGGTTCCTGCAGACTTTGTGGGCATGAGTTTGGTTGTTCCAAGCTGGATATTGATCTGTGGTTGCATAGAGGGACTGGCTGGGATGACAAGGAGCTCAGTCTTTGAAAGATTGAGTTAAAGGTGGCGTTCATTCATCCATTTAGAGATATCAGCAAGGCATGAGGAGATTCTTGTAGAGACTATAACATCGTCTGGTGGGAATGACAGGAAGAGCTGGGTATCGTCAGCATAGCAGTGGTATGAGAAGCCATGAGAGCGGATTATTGAACCAAGTGAGCTTGTGTATATGGAGAAGAGAAGGGGACCAAGCACTGACCCCTGAGGTACCCCTGTGGATAAGCTGTGCGCTTTGGACACTTCTCCCTTCCACGACACTCTAAAGGATCGCCCAGAGAGGTAGAACCAGCAGAGGGCAGATCCTGAGATGTTCAGAGAGCGTGGATAGGAGGATTTGATGGTTGACTGTGTCAAAGGCAGCAGACAGGTCTAGCAGTAATAGAACTGAGGACTGACCCGCAGCTCTGGCAGCTCGTAGCGATTCTGTTACTGACCGTAGTGCAGTTTCAGTAGAGTGGCCCCGCTTAAAGCCTGACTGATTTGGGTCAAACAGATCGTTTCTGGACAGGAACTCAGAGACTTGCTTAAAGACTGTGCGCTCGAGTATTTTTGACAGAAAGGGCAGAAGAGAAACTGGTCTGTAGTTTTCAACCTGGGCTGGGTTTAGTGTGGGTTTTTTGAGCAGAGGGGTGACCCGAGCTTGCTTGAATGCGGTGGGGAACACACCCAGTGACAGAGAGGAGTTGATGATATGCTTAAGTGCAGCATTAAGCGGAGAGGAAATGGTCTGCAGGAGGCTTGATGGTATTGGGTCCAGAGGACAGGTGGTGGGCCGAGAGTCTAGCACAAGCTTAGAGACTTCATCCTCAGTCAGAGAGGAGAATGAGTCGAGTGAGGCACTTTTGGCTGGTGCCTTTGGGCTGAGTTGGTCAGGCTCAGAAAACTGGTTACTGATGGTTGCAACCTTTTCAGTAAAATACGAGGCAAACATGTCTGGTGTGAACAGATCGGAGGGTGGAGGAGGAGGTGGTTGAAGCAGTGAGTTAAAAGCAGAAAACATTTTTCTTGTATCTGTGGCATTGCATATCTTGTTCTGATAATATGTTGTCTTGGCCGTTTTCAGGCTGGAGGAGAATGAGACAAGTCTTTGCTTATAGTCATTGAGGTCAGCGGACTGTTTGGATTTTTGCCATTTTCTCTCTGCTGACCTCAGCCCTGCTCTTTGCTCTCTTATGACTTCCATGAGCCATGGGCTAGGGTGGGTTTTGTGAGCGGGTTTGGACACCAGAGGGCAGAGCTTGTTCAGAGATGAGGCTAGTGTGGAGCAGAGTGTGTCTGTAGAGAGTGCGGTAAAGACCTTTTGGGCAGGCATGGCAGCCATTAATCAATCAATCAATCAATCAATTTTTATTTGTATAGCGTCAACTCATAACAAGTGTTATCTCAAGACACTGTTCTGGCAAGCCGTCAACCGACGATCTTGAGGAGCCTAGGAGAGCTCAAGAGCTCCCAGGAAAGTAGGTGGTTAGTGACTGAGATTTATAGATAGATACATGCAGTAATATGATGTACTGTATATGCACAAAGAGAGAGAGAGAGAGAGAGAGGAGCTCAGGGTGCCAGTTCCCCCGGTAGTCTAAGCCTATAGCAGCATAACTAAGAGCTGGTCTACACCAGCACCAGCCCTAACTATAAGATTTATCAAAAAGGAAAGTTTTAAGTCTATTCTTAAAAATACAGACTGTGTCTGCCTCCCGGACCCCGGCTGGAAGCCGGTTCTAGAGGAGAGGAGCCTGATAACTGAAGGCTTTACCCCCCATAGTACACTTGGAGACTGTAGGTACCACCAGCAGGCCTGCACTCCGGGAGCGCAACGCTCTCGAGGGACAGTACGGCACTAGTAGCTCCTTCAGGTAAGATGGTGCCTGGCCATTTAGAGCTTTGTAGGTGAGAAGAAGGACCTTGAATTCTATTCTAGACTGTATAGGGAGCCAGTGCAGAGAAGCCAGGACAGGAGTGATGTGGTCCCATTTCCTGGTTCTGGTCAGTACACGAGCTGCAGCATTCTGGACCAGTTGAAGAGTATTTAGAGACTTGCCAGAGCACCCTGACAAAAGAGAATTACAATAATCCAGTCTGGAGGTAACAAATGCATGAACTAGTTTTTCTGCATCACTTTGCGACAGGATATTCCTGATCTTGGATATATTACGAAGGGGAAAGTAGGCTGTTCTTGAAACTTGACTGATGTGAGAGCTAAAAGACATATCTTGATCAAAAAGAACTCCTAGATTCCTAACAGTGGTGCTAGATGCCAGGCTGATGTCACTAAGGACAGTCAAATCACTAGAAAAAGTCTCTCTGAGGTTCTTAGGGCCTAGCACAATAACTTCAGTCTTGTCTGAGTTAAGTAGCAAAACATTTCTGGTCATCCAGGTCCTAACGTCCTTAAGGCATGTTTCTAGCTGACATAACTGACTGGTGCCATCGGGCTTCATTGATACATAAAGCTGAGTATCATCTGCATAACAATGAAACTGTATGGAGTGTTTCCTCATAATATTTCCCAGAGGAAGCATATATAATGTAAAGAGAATTGGTCCAAGCACTGAACCTTGTGGGACTCCATGGCAAACTTTAGTGTGCATAGAGGACTCATCATTAACATGTACAAACTGAGATCGGTCTGATAAGTAGGATTCAAACCGACTTAAAGCAGTCCCTTTATTAGCATTACCTCGTTAGACAGCTGAGCTGGCTTGAGCGATCGCATGTTTTGGTGGTATGACACCATTTGTGGGTGTGCCTGAGGGAGTTCCAGCAAGGAGATTGTGAATTGAATAAAGAAGTGGTCTGATAGATGTAGAGGGGTGACAGTCAGGTTTGCTGTCGAGCAGTTCCGAGTCAGGATTAAATCAAGAGTGTTGCCAGCTTTGTGGGTAGGAGGAGTTGGGACGTGCGTGAGGTCAAATGAGGACAGGAAGTCTGTTGCCTGGGCTTTATCAGTGTGTATATTCATGTCTCCCATTACAATCAGTGGTGTTCCATCATCAGGGATTTCTGAGAGTAGCATGTCCAGTTCCACAACAAAATCATTCAGATTACACCCTGGTGGGCGGTGAATGATAGCAATGTACATTTTAATAGGAGCAGTAACCAAGATTGTGTGATATTCAAATGAGGAGTTGTTGCTCATCTATTATCTTTACCGCTTGTCCGGTTCAGGGTCGCAGGGGGGGCTGGAGCTGATCCCAGCTGTCATTGGGTGAGAGGCGGGGTTACACCCTGGACTGTTCACCAGCCAATCACAGAGCTGACATGTAGAGACAGACAACCAGACACACTCACATTCACACCTACAGACAATTTAGGGTCAGCAGTTAACCTAACGAGCATGTGTTTGAACTGTGGGTGGAAGACGGAGAACCAGGAGAGAACCCACACATGGAGAACATGCAGACTCCACACAGAGAGACTCCTGAAGGACGGGGATTCAAACCAGGAACCTCCACACAGAGAGACTCCTGACAGACGGGGATTCAAACCAGGAACCTCCACACAGCGAGACTCCCGACAGACGGGGATTCAAACCAGGAACCTCCACACAGAGAGACTCCTGAAGGACGGGGATTCAAACCAGGAACCTCCACACAGAGAGACTCCCGACAGACGGGGATTCAAACCAGGAACCGCCACACAGAGAGACTCCTGAAGGATGGGGATTCAAACCAGGAACCTCCACACAGAGAGACTCCCGACAGACGTGGATTCAAACCAGGAACCGCCACACAGAGAGACTCCTGAAGGACGGGGATTCAAACCAGGAACCTCCACAGAGAGACTCCTGTCAGACGGGGATTCAAACCAGGAACCTCCTCACAGAGAGCCTCCCGTCAGACGGGGATTCAAACCAGGAACCTCCTCACAGAGAGACTCCTGAAGGACGGGGATTCAAACCAGGAACCTCCTCACCGAGAGGCTCCTGACAGACGGGGATTCAAACCAGGAACCTCCTCACAGAGAGACTCCCGTCAGACGGGGATTCAAACCAGGAACCTCCACACAGAGAGACTCCCGTCAGACGGGGATTCAAACCAGGAACCGCCACACAGAGAGACTCCCGTCAGATGGGGATTCAAACCAGGAACCTCCTCACAGAGAGGCTCCCGTCAGATGGGGATTCAAACCAGGAACCTCCTCGCTGAATTAGAAGATGATATGATGCACGTAATTCAGACGGAGCTAAAAATTGTTGAAAGAGGATTTGTTTATGCTAAGCTAAGCTAGCAGTTTCCCCCCTGTTTCCAGTGTTGGAGCTAAGCTAGGCTGACAGACCCTGACGCCTCTCTCTGTGTGCTGGACTCACAGAAGCAACTGTCTTATTCTGCTGAATGTCTGCTCCTCCTTTAGATTCTTCATTTCAGGTCTTAAAGAGAAATATCAGTTCGAGGAGTTTGTCCAAAATAAAATATTTGAATTTCCCCCCACACACGTTAACGTTAAATCACACATAATCCAGCCCGGATACACAGGATTGTCCTCAAGGCAGTGACTCCTCACGTCCTTTTGAAGGAGCTTGACCTCACAGGCAAGGATTTCTGGGTAATGAAGTCCTTCATAGTGTTAGGAGTAAAAATCTCTAAATGCCACACGGGGCCGCCCAGAGTGCAAAACCAACCGAGATGAGATCTTTTCTGTCTTTTCTCTCCCCGTGAAGTCGCCCGTCCCCGTCAGCCGAAGGCGTTTCCGTTGCGTGCGCCCTGAGCGCTGAGCCGGTTCCTGCTGCGGACGAGTCGGTCCCGGCTGAAGATGGTGTCCTGGTCGCTGTCGAGCTCCGACTCGGACATCATCAGGCTGGAGTTGTGCTCGGTGCTGCGATGTTTGATACCTGAGAAAAACATGGTTTATTCAAGATATCGGGGGGAAAAGAACTACAAAACCCATGATCATAGAGTGGTCACAGTGATGTCTCTGATTGGTGGAGCTTGCTGTTACCATAGCAATGTTTCCCGCCCTTACAAGATAGTACCACACTTGTATTAACAGTATAAACACGATAACAACTAAAGATACGTTTAAGAAGCAGAGGGAACATTCACAATGGATTGTGGGATGTGTAGTTCCTTGATTCTTTGAATATTCATTTATTTTATGATAGGACGTCGTTTTCCTCTACAAGTCTGCACTAAGGTGAGTTTATAACCATATTACACATGTCCACTACAGCAGGCACACACACACACTGACAGCCCAGAATGTACGGGTCAGACCACCAACAAACAAACAAACAAACAAATAAACAAACAAACACTCACTCAGCGTCTTTTTCATCTTTTTCATGCACACAGTGTGGTTTTCAGAACAACATTAAAAGTCTGAAAAAGGACAAATCTATTTAAAGTTAGACATTAAACACCCCCATAGAGCTGGAATGGAATGATCCTCGTGCTCGACTGAGAGACTGACAGTCGACTGAGGCTCTGACCTACGATTCGTCGACTCTTATGGGGTCACACCCAGAGTGAATGTCTGATAAAAAAATGTATATTGACATCTATCTGATACCAGTATAACAAAGGGAATGTGTTGTTCACTCACTGAATTTGGGTCGGAGCTCCACCCTCTCCTGCTCGTCCATGTTGTCCAGGATGGTGTATTTGGTTTTCCTCCTCACTTTGGTCTGCCTCCTCCTGCACACACAAACACACACTCACTGTCACACTGTCATCATCACCAGGGTAACACATCTAAAACATCCAGAACGACCGAGGTCACCTCTTGAAGCAGCAGATGAAGGTCCAGCTGACGGACAGGATGAAGACCATGAGCAGGAAGCTGGTGAGGACCACGTACAGAACCCTCCACTCTGATTGGACGAGCAGAGAGAGAGACAGAAATCAAACCTGCAGCGTCTACAAGTTGTCTGTTTTATTTGAGAGCAGCCAATCGTTTGTGTTTGTGTTTACCACAGTTGCTCTCTCCATCGCCGAGGTATCGACGAATCAGGTTCTCCGTCCAGAAAGGGTCGCACAAGCACTCTTTTGTGATTGGATCGCACTGGCCACGCCC
>NW_026870144.1:35000-47500 GCF_963584025.1 Labrus mixtus
CAGTTTTTTTGTCTTCTTCATTGGAAACCATTTCTTTTTGGTGCAGCTTTTGACGTAGAGATACTGCACCCACGGCTGATTCAGAATTCAAGTTTGTTTCCTAAAATCCCCAAAATGTTTGCTGGTAGACTTTTGTGTGTGTGTGAATAGAATAAGCAAAGGACGTGTTAATCGACTTTTTTGGAGAGAGTCACGATCGTTGTTCGCCCCGGTTTCTAGTTCTTATGCTAAGCTAGGCTAATCACATGTCACCCAAGAGGAGGCTGGGTTCTTTAGAGGATAATTAAGGATTTTTTTCTCATAAACCTAAGGCCCATTTTTAAATATTTTGGTGAAAATGAAAAAACAATATTAAAAAATTGCTCCCATAGATTTGTTCATCCTTTCTATTTCTACAAAGAGAGGTTTGTCTGCGTAGAGATTCTTTATTTTCTGTAGTTTGGAGTGAAAAGATGAAATCCTCATTAACCTGATAAACTCGCTCACTCACTCTTTTCTCTGCTGCGGCTGAATCAGTCGGTCCCCTGGTTCTGCCTTCCTCTCCCTGACTCATGTCCCCCCCAGAGGAGGCTCTATTCTGGGCCGTACTGCTCTCCATCAGCCCCCCCTCTGGGTCGTCCTCTGATTGGTTTAACCTTTCTTGTCCCTTCAAGGACGTCTCCTCTGTCCTCATCTCCACCTCTGAGCCGGGCGCCCCCCTCTCCTCCTGGCTCCCCTCTGGATACTCATAATCCAGAACCCCGGGGTTGGAGAAATCCTGGCGGGCCCCGCCAAACAAAGCAAGATCCTTCAGGGCCTCTATGTCTCCTGGCGCCTCAGAGGACCGTGTCGGTGGCCTCCAGCGAACTCCGTAAGGCTTTCCTCTCAGCAGAGACTGCAGCACCAGCGTCTGCGGAGACGCTCTGCGCAGGAAGGCGAGGACGGAGTCGGAACCGGGTCGCTCTCTGGGCGAGCAGTTCTCCCCCTGCCAGCACTGGGACGCCACTACAGCTGCAACAACACAAAACTGAGGGTTAATTTGTGAAATGGGACCAAATGTATCTGTTAGTGTTTTTCTTCTCTTTGATGAAGTGTAGATGTTTTTATTTGTTTTAGAGATTTTAAGACACTGGAGGAATAATTGCACAATTAAACACCAGTAAAATTAAATCCTCTTCTCCATGTTCCTCTGACTCTAACATGTGTCTCTAGTCCGTCTACAAACCCCCCAAAGATGAGAAAAGTTCATCCTCTCCGTCTTCTGCCTGCTCCACTTTTCAGAAAATGTGTGCTCAAACAGGCTGTTTGGAGATCTTCCCTTCATGACATCACAAAGGGCAGTAGCCCCTCCCCCAGGTGGGTGACACTCCCACAGCTAGGTGTTTGTTCTGCCCTCTGAGTCTGCCTTCTCACCGTAAACAATAGGACATGGAGCGAGAAAGACAGAGTACACCCAAGCCCTTCCAGAGAGGGGGCGTGGTCAGACACAGCTCATTTACATATTTAAAGGTACAGACACATAAACAGCCTGTTCTGAGCAGGGCTGAAATAGAGGGGTTTATAGACATGATCAAATACAGGATCAGAGTGGATTTAGAACAAGAAACTTCACACACATATTGAAGAGGAGCTCTGAGACTTATTTAAACTGAAGAAGAGGAAGAGGAGGAGGATATGTCACCTTTAAGTATCTGAGTTGGAAGTCCTGTTCTAGAAACAAAACAAAACAAACCATTTTTACCTTCCACGCTGTGAAGCAGCAGCAGAAATGTTTTCTGCCACATCATCACTCAGACTGAGATCTGAAACAAACAAAGACAACACAGAGTTAAACTGGACACGAGACTCTAAGAGAAGAAGATGATGAAGGTTTAATAAAAAAGGAAAAAGTTGCTCTAAAGTCAAAGTGTACCTAAACACTAAAGTACAAATCTGTCTCATACAAATGAATGTTTAGATAATATTACATGTTGTTCATAGTGGATAAACTGTAATATATAAAAGTAATGTTAGAATATTTAAAAGGGGGAGACATTCGTAGCACAGACGGTAACTTGGTTCAGTTTCAGCACCACGCTGCCGGACAGCGCCACTAAGCCCCGCCCAGCCAGCAGCAGAGCCTCATTAACCTAAAAACAAACGCACCTTCATCCCTCCACACCACAACAATCTGATTGTGTTTGGACAATATCATATGAAATACTATAAACTTTAACTTGTTTGCACAAAAACTATTTATAAGAGTCGTAAGAGCTCGTGTCGAAACCAAATCTGCGAAGGTTTCTTTCCTTTTAAGACTTTTACTCCAATCTCCGTTTGAAAATATATAAATTAAATGTTTCTTGGCTCATTGTTAAAATCTTGTGATTAAATCAATTGAAATTAAAACAGTTTTAGCATCTGTTAGTAACACTTTCACATCCGGCATAGGTTATGAACAGTATATAACACGTCTTCCACTTAAACTTCTAACTTTTTATGCAGGTGTATCGCTAAGTCGGCCGGACTGTCCCGATGATACTATCAGCTGTTTAAACTGCCTTTATAGTTTTATTTTTATAAGTTGAATCACATCTGACTAACTCTATGTTACACATCATGAAATACGGCGCTAAAAAGAGGCGAGTAATGCACAATGGATTAATTTTCTGCTCGTCATCTTGAACTTGAAGGTGGACGTTAAATCTCCTCTTTTGTAGACGGAGTCTGGTGCGTGACGAAGGCTAACAGACTACAAGCTAATGAGTGTTAAACATATTGTTTTATTTCTTTGTTATGAACCTTAAAGGTGTCAACCAGGTGTCAAAGTGTCCGCAGGTAAACAGCTGCAATCCGCCCCTCGTGCCATACGACTGTTAAAACGTTATAAACACCTGAACGCTCGCGCTAGCTGAACCCACCTGGTTGCGCTCCGTTAGCTCCCAGTTCTCCCAGTTCTCCCAGTAGCTCCTCACAGGTGATCCTCCTCAGCGGACCCAGTCAGCCTTACATGTCCCCATACTGGACTCTCACTGGGTGGGGTTTCATCGGCTTCACGCTGGTGCTGAAACTGCGGCCGAAATATCCCGAAAGGTGTCGAGTCAGCGCGAAACTATATCCGGTCATTACCTTCAAAATAAAACCTCATCTGAGGATACCGAAAATAATAGAGAAAATAAGTATTTGTAAATAAAACGTGAGCAGTTTATAATTCAAGTAGCTGGTAAGCATATTGGATATAAGACAAATTAATTATATTCTAAAATGTAGAATCACTTTAAAATATCTAAAGTAGACTTAAAGACACCTGGAATACCAGAAAACAGTATTCTTTGTAAAATAATATTTCCCAAAGTACTCTACAGGACCACCAGGGATGCCTCTTCCGGTTCCTATTTTTAACAACATAACATGAAAAAGCCAATTTATGGAAATGTTTTGTGTTTTGACCTGACATGGCTCCAACAAAGTCACAATCTAAAGCTTATTTAGTCTTTGTGGTCTAAATTCATAAAGGCTTATTATTACTGATAAAACACTGAGACAGGCTGATGAATTAAAACAAGTCAGACAGTGACTTTTTACCAAAAGATCTTAAAATCAGGCTGAAATAACAATAATGTATTTTTTGAGTCATTCCTGTCAAAACCTCTTTTTGATTGTATGTATTCAAATACTACTCACCAAACAATCCAGAGTAAATACAGATGACTACCCTTTAATTGTATACATTCTACACTTTAAGTCAAAGGAAAGTTTTTATTTTTTCACTTTCTAGCTGAAATTTGAGTTATACGTGGCCTTTTTCCATGTATTTATATTCATTATATATTGTTTATTTGTATATTTATAACTTTGCTGCTGTAACTCCTCACTGTTACAGCAGGGGGAAAGATCACAGTGACTCTTGGATTAAAGTGTTTTTAATTTTTAGCTTCACAGCTGTCTTAAAGAGAGACAGCCTCTAGTCGACACTTTAATGTTTATCTTAAAAAATATATATTCCCTCTTCAACCAGTTTAAATAAGTCTCAGAGCTCCTCTTCAACATGTGTGTGAAGTTTCTTGTTCTAAATCCACTCTGATCCTGTATTTGATCATGTCTATAAACCCCTCTATTTCAGCCCTGCTCAGAACAGGCTGTTTCTGTGTCTGTACCTTTAAATATGTAAATGAGCTGTGTCTGACCACGTCCCCTCTCTGGAAGGGCTTTGGGTGTACTCGGTCTTTCTCGCTCCATGTCCTATTGTTTACGGTGAGAAGGCAGACTCAGAGGGCAGAACAAACACCTAGCTGTGGGAGTGTCACCCACCTGGGGGAGGGGCTACTGCCCTTTGTGATGTCATGAAGGGAGAAACTCGTTTGTGTCGGAGAAACTCATTGAAATGTTTAATATAATTAGTTATGAAATGTTCTCTGATTCATAAAAATCAAAACAGCACAGAACGAGACGTGTCGGGCTCATCCCGTCTTTTAATTTTGTGTTTTCTTATAAAAACAAACATTTACAACTGAAATCACAGCCAGATATAAATTACAACAAACAGCAAACACAAGTTTCTATTTTAAATACACTCGTCTCCTCGGAGCTGACGGCCATTCATTTAATCATAAAACAACCTCAACGTAAAGTCGACTCAAAGTCCCTTTAAGTCTCACTCTGAATAAACCGCTGCGGTACAAGATACAGTGCATGTTTGTCTGCGTGACCTTTGACCCCTCGGCTCACCACCTCTCAAGCTTTCACAGTTTGTACAGTAAACTTTCTCTTCACAAGTTTGACTCTCAGCGTGGTGTCATCCCTCCGAGCGGACACCTCTCTCAGTTTAATGACGTTTTCATTTCTCTTCTTTAACATCGGAAGTTAAAAACCAACCAGCAGGATTTCTCTGACCAATCAGGAAGCACAGACAGGAAACAGAGCGTGGCTGAGAGGGCGGATTCATCTTTGCACTTGCTGCCTCTTCGACCAATCATTCACTTTCTTTGTGTTATTGTTTGTTACATGAGTAGCAGACACTCCCAAACCTCTGAAAGTAAAGGTGCTGATTTATGTTAGTGGAGTCTGGTGGAGAGAAAAGGCGGAGTTAATCCTGTTAAAGGACCAATCAGTGAGCTGTGTAGAGAGTGAGATGATAAAGGTATCTTACTATCTGATCATTAAGGAAACATGTTGAAGTGCTGGCTTCTCTGACAACAATGCAGCAGTCAGTATGTCCTCCTTCTAACTTTAGATTCTGCTCCTGAATGCTCTGGATTTGTTTGGACCAGAGAAGGTAGGCGCTTTTAAGACACGCCCCCACACGGCCGTTTTGGACGCCCCTCGGTTTGTCAGATATGAGAGCAGTTATCAGGTCAACAGGTGTTGCAGCGATGGAGGCGGGCAAGAGAAGTGGTTCAGATAGAAGTGATTGTACCCGACCTAAAAAGCCTCTGCATGTTTCTAATAAGCTCCACGAGCAGAAACGTGCTCAAACTAGGATCAATATTGGAGATGCTTTTGAAAAATGGGCCTAATTTCTCAATGGGGTTAAAGGTCAAATAAAAATTGCAATTAATCCAGTAGATTTCTTCAGCAGCTCCTCGATGGTTCACTAAAAGCCGCTCTGAGTGTTTTGATAACCCTGCTGCGGCTCAAAAACGTCTCTGTGTTGGTCATTTAGACTCTTACTGAGGTTAAAACATACGGGCTTTGATCTTTAAAGTCCACTAACGTCCCTTCCTATTATGCTCATTTTCCCCATCAGTGGCGCTGGAAGAGAGAGCATGAAGAAGATTAGAGACATGAAGTGACATGTCTCCGTTTTGCTTTATTTTGTTCTCTACTGGTTTTGATAAATTGTGAATGCAGGTTGAAATCTCTGCTGATTCCTGCAGCGTGCTCACACACTGAGTCGCTCCCCCGGTGAGTGTCTGGTTTTGGGCCGACAAGCCTGGAAACGATTTCTGGCTGTCACGGCAGCATTAACATCCCATAAATATCGTCTTAAGTTTATGATTCTAGAGACAAACAGATGCTGTGATGAGGATTCTATATGTCTTCATTATAACTTTAAAAACTGGACAGTTGTTTTTGTTCTTTCACATCTGAACTGCAGACGCATTTTCACTTTTTTATGTGTGTGGATTATTTCACCACACACACACACACACACACACACACACACACACACACACACACACACACACACACACACACACACACACACACACACACACACACACACACACACACACACACACACACACACACACACACACACACACACACACACACACACCTGAGAACATGAGCTCATCCTCTAATGCCTCTGTAATCTTTTCACTTTCCCCTTAAATGTAGAATCTTTCAAAAGTTGGGATTTAGACCCTGACGCTGTTAGAGAGGCCAAAGGTGCAAAGACACAATCCAACCTGTTCTGCAGAGAAACACTGAACAGACTCACTCATGTATCTCTGGTGTCTGGCTCTGACTCAGAGGGATGATGATGCTTCTTCTTCTTCTTCTTCTTCTTCAGAGCTCTGAGGGAGTCTGACAGAGAGAGGGATCCAGTCTCAGCTGGATGATCACACAGACTCTCAACTTTAGTCTCAAGTCTAAATAATGTTTGAACCAAAGTGACACTGACCAAAGTGATGAGCTTCATGTCTGGTCGTGTTTCCTGATCTGACAGAAGTCCACAACGTGAACACACTTTGTTGTAGGCTCGATGTAAACTTAAACGACGGTCTTCTTTATCTGATGGAAGACGAACAGAACACATGAATCTGAGCGGGTAATAAAAAGTCTCTTCTTGCTTCTTGTTGTGTTTCCTTCAGAGTGATCGACTAACTTCAGTACTTTTTTGAAAATAGCTTTTTAAACTCTTTTTTTTCAGGATTGATCCAAAAAGTGACACTGAGGTGAACTCTGCTGAGAAGAGAGATTCAGCGAGGGTAAAGTCTCCTTCTCGTCTTCTGGTTGACAACTTCCCTTTTGAAGTCTCGACCGAGCTGCAGCGCTGTCAGGTCCTCATCACTCCTGATACTTTCACTCCCGTTTTTAAAACGCTAGAATCTCGGTTAGTTTAATGATCGCTAGGATCCAAATGAATCTAAGCTTAAGAAAACGTCAGCACTGAAAGAGAGAGAGCACTGACTACATCACACAAACATTGGAAACATTAGAACAGAAGCGTGACCAGCGTGTTTGTGCGATGTAGGCGGCGTGCTGGAGTTTGATAATAAAAACAAGAAAACGACCTGACACACTGGGGTCCAAAGACTTCTGCTAGTCTGGTATGGTGACACCCTGGTTTGTACTTCAGCACTCTAAGAGTTAAATCCTAGACGCCGTTGTTGGTCACACACTGAAAATAAAATCTGACTCCTGGGTTTAAAATGTGCACGCCCTCTCAGTCCTCAGACGCAGTCAGACGAGCTCCTGCAGCGACTCTCAGGTCCGATTTGAAACGTCTAGTTGAGAATGTTAAAACAAGGGAAAAATGAAAGTTAAAACGGACACAGCTGATGGTTCTGGACATGCAGGAACCCGCGGTTTCCTTCACTCGACTCCACGTTCCGCTCTGATCTGGGCTCAGTTTTCAACCTCGTGGAGAAACTCTTCAGTCCGTCTCTGTCGGATCTTTAAAGGAGACATAAAAGCTGCTGGATTCACATCGACGAGGCGGACAGAGGGACAGAGGGACAGGGAGGGGGCGCGTCACTCCCGACGTCCACCAGGAGGCAGCAGAGAGGCGACGAGTACACAAGCAGGCTGTGGCAGCAGCGATCCTGGGATTAGGCTCCTCCCCCCTCAGGAGGGATGAAGCTGCAGGAGTTTTAGAGTCCTGGATGATCAGCACTCGAGCGGCGGGTGGAAGCTGCGTCTGCAGTCGACGGCTTTTGGGCTGGGAGGTTGAGCTCGCTTCCTGCGCAGCTCCTCACGACCCAGAGTGTTGCTGAGACGAGAGTACGCCGCCTTGTACTTCTTATCGAATGCAGCTGCAGAAAAGAGAGAGAGGGGAAAAAAATGTTGATTATTTAGTCTCACTAATGATTTGTATCATGTATGTCGCTGCAACCACACTTGATGATGAGATTAGGGATTGTTGTGATTCTGATTAGAACTCTAAAGAACAGATGTTGATGACGAGATACTGTATTAACTTATATTAGAAAAAGTCCTCTGCCTCTGGTCACTTCCTGTCAGGACCTGTGTGTCCAATCAGACTTAAAGGTCACATATTCTGTAAAATCCTCTTCACCATGTGTCTCTAGTCCGTCTACAAACCCCCCAATGATGAGAAAAGTTCATCCTCTCCGTCTTCTGCCTGCTCCACTTTTCAGAAAATGTGTGCTCAAACAGGCTGTTTGGAGATTTTCCCTTCATGACATCACAAAGGGCAGTAGCCCCTCCCCCAGGTGGGTGACACTCCCACAGCTAGGTGTTTGTTCTGCCCTCTGAGTCTGCCTTCTCACCGTAAACAATAGGACATGGAGCGAGAAAGCACCGAGTACACCCAAGCCCTTCCAGAGAGGGGGCGTGGTCAGACACAGCTCATTTACATATTTAAAGGTACAGACACAGAAACAGCCTGTTCTGAGCAGGGCTGAAATAGAGGGGTTTATAGACATAATCAAATACAGAAAACTTCACACACATGTTTTGAGGAGCTCTGAGACTTATTTAAACTGAAGAAGAGGAGGAGGATATGTGACCTTTAACTTCATCTAGAACGTTTAGTGCATTTCAAATATTGAACCTCGTGTGTGTATGTGTGGGGGATTCTTACCGACGTGGTCTTTGCCCATAGCTGCCAGAGTGAGGAAGAGGAACTCTCTGTACAAACTCCTGAAGAACACAAAACAAGAATCACATTCAGCGTCATCATTAAATATATATGAACAGCACTGATGTCCAATGATGTCACTAAAGAAGTGATCTGATTGGACCAGACCTCTGCGTCCGCGCTGCTCCGGGCTGTTTGGCCAGCGTGTCGAGGAAGAGCGTGACGGCTTTGTGCACTTCGTTCATGCCGACCCAGCGCAGCACCTCCTCCAGGAAGGAGAGCGAGAACGGGTGGTTGTGTCTCCGCCAGCAGTAGCTCCTCATCGGGACGCCACCTGGTGGACGGAGGGGAGAGAGGAGTTAAAACAGAGTACATCACAAACAGCTGAGGTTTGTTGTGAATCAGTGGGGGGGGGGGGTTTCTTCTCACTGTGGATCCTCCAGAGGATGTAGAGCGGGGGCCACTGGTCTGTGTCGGGGCTCAGGGTGTCCCAGAGGAGCCGCACCCTCACCGCCGAGTTCTCCGACTGAAGTCACACAGAACGAAGAGAGAAAGAGAGAGAGAGCGAGAGAGAGAGAGAGAGAGAGAGAGAGAGTGAATATCCTGTATAAACCCTCCTCAGGTGTTGGAGCAGCGTAAGACCGTTACCTGTGTGATCTGGCTGACCAGTGGCGACGCTCGGACCAGCTGCAGCAGGTTACTGGGCAGGCCGAGACGCTGGAAGTACCACACCAGGTTCCAGAAGATGATGGAGTGGTTCTCCAGGAACTGAGGCTGAGCCAGCACCGCCTCGCCCTCGTTCTCCAGCAGACTCTCCAGCTCCTTTCTCAGGACCAGAGGACTCAGGTAGGCCACCGCTACCTGGGGGCCGCCGCCCACTGAGGAGCCCTGAGGGAGGGGGGGCGGAGACTCTCAGTGAGACAAGAAAGAAAAACATCAGAAAATGAAAAAAATAAGTGTGAGAGCGAGTGTTACCGTGGTGGTTCTGCTGTTCTCTGAGTAGCTGCTGGTCTCTGAACTGGAGTCGTCGCTCAGACCGTTACACTGATGGGATCGCACTGAGGGTTCATGAACACTAGGGGGCCTCACCGCGCTCTCCACCTCGTCCTCCACGTTCCAGTTGCAGCGCTCTGCACTGAGAGAGGAAGAAAAGGAAAAAGATTTACAACAGAGGTATCTCCTCTCTGCAGGTCAGGGTTCAGGTGCAGCTCCTCCTGAAACGCCTTCAACGACTCCAGAACATCAACTTAATATTTACGAGCAGCAATATTTGGATTATTTCAAATTTTATTATTTTTAATTTAATTTTTAATTTAAATTTAAAAAAAAAAAATTATTTAAATTTTTAATTAAAAATAATAAAACTACTACTGACAGTTACATTTTAAATTATTATTTTTTTTTTTAAATTAATTTTAAATTAATTTAAATTTTTTATTAAGATTATTATTTTTATTATTATTATTTCAAATCCAAATTTGGACCATCCTCACTGAAGGAGGGTCACAAGGTGTGTGTCACCTATTGAGGGGTCCGGGGTCGCAGATCTCGGCATTCAGGAAGGGGACGAAGGACGCGCTGCAGAACGGACAGGACGAGTTCAGGTTGGAGTCGTCTGACGTCCAGCCCGCCATGATCTCCTCGTCGTAAACGAGCGAGTTACAGCTGCGACACAGAGAGCAGCTCGACATCAACACCTGGACACACACACACACACACACACACACACACACACACACACACACACACACACACACACACACACACACACACACACACACACACACACACACACACACACACACACACACACACACACACACACACACACACACACACAGAGGAGACAACATTAACACAACGAGGACAAAGAACAGAATGCACTCTGCTGAAATGATCGACCCCCCTTTACCTCTAGCCCCGCCCCCTCCTGATTGGCATCCCAGGACCTGCGCAGAGGATAGGCTGGACTCGGCATGTCCGTCAGGTCCAGGTCACTTCCTACTGACAGCGAACTCTGAAAGGACGCAAATCAGGGAAGCAGATTATTAATCACATAACTCAGCAAAACATCGTCACAGCTTCAGTGAGATGGAGAACGAGACTTTGATCTACAAACTTCAGGACTGGAGACAGAAAAACACATCACATAGGAATCACAAATTTAAGATATTGGATGAAATTCAGAGAAGAAAGGAGTCTGAAACAGCAACGTTTTTGTCTATTAAAGAGTTTTAATAATTATCAGGAATTTAACCCTTTAAATGCCAGAATCATGTAATCAAACTGGCATTTAAAGGGATTTATGCAGAAAAAAGTAGAAAAAAATATCAATCAGTTTTTGTAAATTGGACATTTTTGCCCTCCAATGTCCAAACAGGGAACTACATTTTAAATCTGATGCTACACAAAAACTAACAATGCATCAAAGTCAATATTATGGATAATCTTTGACATATCCAAGACTGATTTAAAAAAATCCCCCAGCCACCAAATATTTGTTTTATGGAAAATAACTTGTTTTTGTGTTTTTTTTCATAAATAACAACAGTGACATCAAGTAATCAAACTGGCATTTAAAGGGTTAAATTCCTGAAAATGATTGAATGTTTGGTAGTTTTGAGCAGGGCTGAAGTTATTTAAGAGATTTATGCAGAAAAAAGTAGAAAAAAATATAAATCTGTTCTTTTTATATCAGTTTTTTGTAAGTGGACATTTTTGTCCTTAGTGACTTCAGAGGGTTTTAAATTAAACTGATGTCTGAGGGTTAAAAGATGGAGACAGCGTTAAACATTCAAACCTCAGACGTAGCGCTGACCAGCCTCTCTTTGGCTTTCAGCAGCGTTTCAGCCACTTGAGCTTTCCTGGACTGCCTCTGCTCAGACACTCTCCGTCCCACCCCCCCTCCTCCCCCTCCTCCGGGCCTCCTGTCGTCCACGCTGGCGGCCCGTCTGACGGACACTCGGTGTCTGGTCGGGGTGAGGAGCTGCTGCAGTTTTCCTGCCAGACCTCCTCTGCTCGGGGAGGAGACGTTGTTGTAGTTCTCGTCTACAGCTTTGTTCCTGCTAGCCGTGTCACGAGTCCCGGCAGGTCTGCAGGACAGAGGAGGAATAAAGTTTGATTTATAGAACGAGCAGGTTGGAGGATAAAGACTCAAAAACCAGGTGAAATATTACAGAAGGAGCAACAGTGAGGTAAAAAAAACTGGAAACAAAAGGATCAAATATTAAAAGGAAGTAAAATCAAAGAGGATTTTAAACTCTGTGATTTTTTGATCCAGCAGATGTCGCCCTTGAGCTCCAGCATGAAACCAAAACAACTCACGCTGCTTTGTTGTGTTAGCATGCTAATGCTAGCGATCTTTATTCTGCTCGTATCTTCACACTGCATGTAAATTTACCTGAAATGAGCGTGATCTAGAAACACAGTTAAGCAGTGAGTACAGTATGTTATTCTTCTTTTCTCTAGTCCCTCAATTAAACAACTTTTATACACGAGGGGAGGAGTCAGCCGGCCGTCCGGGCGATGTAAACAAACTGAAGATAGGACTCAGAAAACTCTGAAAACATCACAGACAGTGGGACTCGGGTGTTACACCCATTGTAGACAGTCATGACTCACAGAGTTATTTTCAGAGGATAGACTTGATTTATATATTTAAGAGTGAAAAATCACATAGAAAGACTTTAAATAATCCTGTTTTTAAATGATTTGGTTCCTCACTGACCTGCCGTCTCTCTCTGCAGGCTGGCAGCAGTCGGGCTCGGATTCG
>NW_026870144.1:60000-70000 GCF_963584025.1 Labrus mixtus
ACTGTTGTTAACTGACACCAACGTTTGTATACTGTGTTTATTTTGATGTATCTTCATCAAGAAAAGCAAATCAAATGTGAGTAATAAAAAAAGAAATAAAGGCTAGGTGATATTCTCTGTATTTTGGTCTCTTATGGATCTTGTCATGTACCCACATCCTCCTCGCTCCGTGTGTGATTGTCGTAAGACGCACATGCAGAGCTTTTATTCTTAGCGCTGGGTTGAACAAAAGAAGACAGAGCGCTCTCTCTCCAGGCGGCCGTCTGCTGCTGCAAACACGTTCTACTCTTTGAAAACAAGTGAGGAGGCGGTGTGTCCTCAATCCTGATGAAAGCTTAAAGAAAGAACATTTATCTTCTGTGTATTTACGAGCAAACTTAAAATGTAACTTAGAATGTCATGTTGTCTTAAAGCCAGAAATCGCCTCTTTAAAGTGACTGGAAAAGCCTTTTATCTCTTCTTCTCTTCTGCCCCCCCCCCCCGGTGTTCATGTTTTTAAACCACAAACAAATTCAAACACTATCTCAGGTGATCTGACGAGGGTCAGGTTTCCCGTCATGCAGGTTCCAGTCTCGGTCTGTACCTGAACGAGGATGCGAGGTCTCTGCGGGGAGGGAAAGGGGACGTTGTGCATGAAGCTGGAGATGTGTCTGCACGGAGAAAAACAAAGTAAGCTTCAGTATCAATGTATCTGTAACATATTCATCCACAGTTCTAAACAGTCAAAAGGATGTACCGCGTCACGACCAAGACCAAGACCATGGCAGGGCGAGACCGAGTCAAGACCAAGACCAAGGCAGGGTGAGACCGAGTCAAGACCAAGACCATGGCAGGGTGAGACCGTGTCAAGACCAAGACCAAGACCATGGCAGGGTGAGACCGAGTCAAGACCAAGGCAGGGTGAGACCGAGTCAAGACCAAGACCATGGCAGGGTGAGACCGTGTCAAGACCAAGACCAAGACCAAGACCATGGCAGGGTGAGACCGAGTCAAGACCAAGACCATGGCAGGGTGGGTTAGACCAAGACCCCCCCACCCCCCACCCCTCCCCACCGGATTGCTGATGGACGGTCTACCTCCCCCCACCTCCTTGCTCTCTATCCCTCTTCCTGCATCTTATCCCATCTCTCCCCCTATCCCTTTCCAAGCCCGGCGCAGTCTAGACCTGTGAAGACTGTTTCATCATGAGCCGGGGATCCGGCCGAAGATTTCTGCCTTTTAATAAGGCAGTTTTTTCTTACCACTGTAACTTTTGCTGCTTTGCTAAAGTGCTCATGATGGATAGACCAGATCTTTGTAACATAGCAATAAGTAAGGGCCTTTACCTGCTTTTTGTAACATAACAATGAGTAAGGTCTTTTACCTGCTTTATGTAACATAACAATGAGTAAGGTCTTTTACCTGCTTTATGTAACATAACAATAAGTAAGGTCTTTTACCTGCTTTATATAACATAACAATGAGTAAGGTCTTTTACCTGCTTTTTGTAACATAACAATGAGTAAGGTCTTTTACCTGCTTTATATAACATAACAATGAGTAAGGTCTTTTACCTGCTTTATGTAATATAACAATGAGTAAGGTCTTTTACCTGCTTTTTGTAACATAACAATGAGTAAGGTCTTTTACCTGCTTTATGTAACATAACAATGAGTAAGGTCTTTTACCTGCTTTATGTAACATAACAATGAGTAAGGTCTTTTACCTGCTTTATGTAACATAACAATGAGTAAGGTCTTTTACCTGCTTTATGTAACATAACAATGAGTAAGGTCTTTTACCTGCTTTATGTAACATAACAATGAGTAAGGTCTTTTACCTGCTTTATGTAACATAGCAATAAGTAAGGTATTTTACCTGCTTTTTGTAACATAGCAATAAGTAAGGTCTTTTACCTGCTTTATATAACATAACAATGAGTAAGGTCTTTTACCTGCTTTATATAACATAACAATGAGTAAGGTCTTTTACCTGCTTTATGTAACATAACAATGAGTAAGGTCTTTTACCTGCTTTATGTAACATAACAATGAGTAAGGTCTTTTACCTGCTTTATGTAATATAACAATGAGTAAGGTCTTTTACCTGCTTTATGTAACATAACAATGAGTAAGGTCTTTTACCTGCTTTATATAACATAACAATGAGTAAGGTCTTTTACCTGCTTTATGTAATATAACAATGAGTAAGGTCTTTTACCTGCTTTTTGTAACATAACAATGAGTAAGGTCTTTTACCTGCTTTTTGTAACATAGCAATAAGTAAGGTCTTTTACCTGCTTTATGTAATATAACAATGAGTAAGGTCTTTTACCTGCTTTTTGTAACATAACAATGAGTAAGGTCTTTTACCTGCTTTTTGTAACATAGCAATAAGTAAGGTCTTTTACCTGCTTTATGTAATATAACAATGAGTAAGGTCTTTTACCTGCTTTATATAACATAACAATGAGTAAGGTCTTTTACCTGCTTTTTGTAACATAACAATGAGTAAGGTCTTTTACCTGCTTTTTGTAACATAGCAATAAGTAAGGGCCTTTACCTGCTTTTTGTAACATAACAATGAGTAAGGTCTTTTACCTGCTTTATGTAACATAACAATGAGTAAGGTCTTTTACCTGCTTTATGTAACATAACAATAAGTAAGGTCTTTTACCTGCTTTATATAACATAACAATGAGTAAGGTCTTTTACCTGCTTTTTGTAACATAACAATGAGTAAGGTCTTTTACCTGCTTTATATAACATAACAATGAGTAAGGTCTTTTACCTGCTTTATGTAATATAACAATGAGTAAGGTCTTTTACCTGCTTTTTGTAACATAACAATGAGTAAGGTCTTTTACCTGCTTTATGTAACATAACAATGAGTAAGGTCTTTTACCTGCTTTATGTAACATAACAATGAGTAAGGTCTTTTACCTGCTTTATGTAACATAACAATGAGTAAGGTCTTTTACCTGCTTTATGTAACATAACAATGAGTAAGGTCTTTTACCTGCTTTATGTAACATAACAATGAGTAAGGTCTTTTACCTGCTTTATGTAACATAGCAATAAGTAAGGTATTTTACCTGCTTTTTGTAACATAGCAATAAGTAAGGTCTTTTACCTGCTTTATATAACATAACAATGAGTAAGGTCTTTTACCTGCTTTATATAACATAACAATGAGTAAGGTCTTTTACCTGCTTTATGTAACATAACAATGAGTAAGGTCTTTTACCTGCTTTATGTAACATAACAATGAGTAAGGTCTTTTACCTGCTTTATGTAATATAACAATGAGTAAGGTCTTTTACCTGCTTTATGTAACATAACAATGAGTAAGGTCTTTTACCTGCTTTATATAACATAACAATGAGTAAGGTCTTTTACCTGCTTTATGTAATATAACAATGAGTAAGGTCTTTTACCTGCTTTTTGTAACATAACAATGAGTAAGGTCTTTTACCTGCTTTTTGTAACATAGCAATAAGTAAGGTCTTTTACCTGCTTTATGTAATATAACAATGAGTAAGGTCTTTTACCTGCTTTTTGTAACATAACAATGAGTAAGGTCTTTTACCTGCTTTTTGTAACATAGCAATAAGTAAGGTCTTTTACCTGCTTTATGTAATATAACAATGAGTAAGGTCTTTTACCTGCTTTATATAACATAACAATGAGTAAGGTCTTTTACCTGCTTTTTGTAACATAACAATGAGTAAGGTCTTTTACCTGCTTTTTGTAACATAGCAATAAGTAAGGTCTTTTACCTGCTTTATGTAATATAACAATGAGTAAGGTCTTTTACCTGCTTTATGTAACATAACAATGAGTAAGGTCTTTTACCTGCTTTTTATAACATAACAATAAGTAAGGTCTTTTACCTGCTTTTTATAACATAACAATGAGTAAGGTCTTTTACCTGCTTTTTATAACATAACAATAAGTAAGGTCTTTTACCTGCTTTTTGTAACATAACAATGAGTAAGGTCTTTTACCTGCTTTTTGTAAAGTGTCTTGAGATAACACTTGTTATGAGTTGACGCTATACAAATAAAAATTGATTGATTGATTGATTGACCAAGGCAGGGTGAGACCGAGTCAAGACCAAGACCAAGGCAGGGTGAGACCGAGTCAAGACCAAGACCAAGGCAGGGTGAGACCGAGTCAAGACCAAGACCAAGGCAGGGTGAGACCGAGTCAAGACCAAGACCAAGGCAGGGTGAGACCGAGTCAAGACCAAGACCAAGGCAGGGCGAGACCGAGTAAGAGACCTTCAGAAAGTGGTCTTGAGACCCAGACTGACTCTGTGTACATTTATCAGATATTAGATCTTTATAAAATCGGAGCACTGACTTTTCCAGCGGCAGGACGTGGGGTCCGGAGATGGAGTATCTGTAGACGAAGGTGAGGAACTTCTGGAAGACGGTGAAGAAGGGCCAGTGGGAGAGGACGCAGATGCTCTTCTTCACCTGCAGGCTGCGGTTTGTGATGGGCCGCCGGTCGACCACGCTGAGCAGCCCGAGCCTCACGCTCTGCCGCTCGGACAGCAGCTCCCGAGAGAACGACTCGTAGAACTGGATGGCGGCTCCGTAGACCTGCAGGAGGGAGAGTTTTCACAGCAGGAGGGGAAACTTTAGGGAGATGTTTTAAATGTCTGGTTACACATTTATTTCTTCAGATGTCATGGGAATCAAAGATTTCTATTGTTTTTAAACCTCTTCCATCATTATGGACATTTTTGTCCATTTGGTCAAATGTCTCCTCTTCATCTGGTCATCATTTAGTCTGTTAGTGCATATGGAACACATGTTTTATAAGAAAGTCTCTCTTGACACATTTTGGAATGAATATTTTATTTTTTTAATAGATCAATAGAAAACTGAAACATGTTTACGACCCTCTGAAGTCACTGAGGACAAAAATGTCCACTTCCAAAAAACTAATATAAAAAAAGAACAGATTGATATTTTTTTCTACTTTTTTCTGCATAAATCTCTTAAACAACTTCAGCCCTGCTCAAAACTATCAAACATTCAATCACTATCAGGAATTCATCATGTAATCAAACAGGTTAAACCTCTCCGCAGGTAAACACCACCTTAGTGGAATCATAGCCATAAAATCCAGTGTATATGACGCACTTATAATACAGATTTTTTCCTCTAAGAAGTTGCCTGCTGCCTTTACACCGGTTCCACCAGTATACCCAGAGTGCAGCAGCCGCCACCATCACACACAACATGTGACCTGAAATGTTTGAAACTTTCCTCCATTCAGGGTTGCTTGAGTAAATATTCTGTCAGTATGGACCGAAAAATTCAATCTGATTATTTTCACTCCAAACTGGATTTTACGATCAGGTATTTATTTGTGATTTTTCGTTCTCCTACCTTGTCCCCGGAGGCGGAGGTGAAGACGAAGGTGGAGAAGACGGGCAGCTGATACTTGGCGTTCAGAGGCCAGCTCTCCACGGTGACGCCCATTGGCAGGCAGAAGACCGGCACCGACTCGGGCAGAGGAAACGCCTCCAGGTCCTCCTCCGGGTACCGACTGAGCAGACCTGCAGCACGACACACAGTGTGATTAAAAACTCAACGTTCATCAGTCGAGTTTATGTTATTTATGTGTTCTTCGTCTTTCTAGCTTTCCTGACTTTAAGTCAGTTTCAAGATTGTGACATGAAATATTCATTTTCAAATGAAGCGTTATCGCATGAGAGGGAAGTCATGTTGTGATTATCAACACATGTATAGAAGCAGAAAGAAGAAGTAACCATGGCAACCACTCACAGGCTGAGTCCATCCTGCTAACTGTGGATGTTTTTTGTGATTTCTGAGACGCCATCAACGACCCTCTTCCTGCTTCCACATCTATCGAGCAGCTCAGAGGAGGAAACGAGCCGTGGTGCGCCGTTACGACGGTAAGTGACAGGAGACGTTTAGAATGACGTCATAAAGCGGTCCACTTCCTTTGTTTGAGCACGGATTGTGTTCACATCTCCCGCAGACCGTACTCCAGTACACATGAATCGTGCCTGAGACCACTTCTTCAAGCGGACTCGGGCACGGTACCCGAGTACGGTACGTTTAAGTTTGAGGTCTGGTGTACTTGGATCCGGACCCGGGTCTCTAATGTGAAACCAACTTCACTTGGAGGTTAATTCCTTAACATTTGACCCTCTTCCTCTCATACGAGGTCGTCATGAGACCAGAATTTTAAACTTTGATACGATTCTAATAAAAATCAAACAATCTCGATACCTGTTTGAAAAGGTACCAAAGACCAGAGCCCGACCGATGAATTGGCCTGCTGATAATATCGATATTTGCACATCCAGTGGCTATCACTATCGGCTAA
Organism: Labrus mixtus; assembly: GCF_963584025.1. Taxonomy (NCBI): domain Eukaryota; kingdom Metazoa; phylum Chordata; class Actinopteri; order Labriformes; family Labridae; genus Labrus; species Labrus mixtus. Next base: position 66,348 of record NW_026870144.1, read on the forward strand.
TTTTATCGCAGATATGCAGCAGAGGGCGCTATATGGGTTACAACAAACATTATCACAGAGTGGGGGACGACATGCAGCAAATGGCCGAGGTCAGATTTGAACCCATGGCCACTGCAATGAGGACTAGAGCCTCCGTACATGTGGTGCACGATATAACCGTTAGGCTCCCTGGTTGAATCATTTGTAACCATGTGGTGAAAAAAAGTCTGAAATATTGAACATCTTGTCAACCTTCCTGTGATTGTTTTGACTCATGCGTCCTGCTGTCTTTGACATTTTGTAGACGGTCACAGAGTTTTATCTGAACACGTCTTCAGTTTTGAGTGGTCAGGGGGAGCGAGGTGCAGAAGAGCGACGGATACTCACCGGCTTTGTAGACCAGCGCGTTGGCTTTGGCCACGGCTCTCTTGTAGCAGACGTACAGAGCTGGACCCCACTACACACACACACACACACACACACACACACACACACACACACACACACACACACACACACACACACACACACACACACACACACACACACACACACACACACACACACACACACACACACACACACACACACACACACACACACACACACACACACACACACAGTGTGTTTTTTAATCATATCGCCTGATACACAGATGATGACATCATAATTCTCTCCATCGTATTTTGGGAGAATCCTCGACTGACACGCCTCCTGATCCCCCCCGTCGTACTCACCATCCCCGTGTTGAGGTTCTTGTCGACCCTGCTGAAGGTGTGCGGGGCGACCTCTCCTTTACTCGGCAGCAGCAGGGCGATGTCGGTGACGCCCAGCATGTGGAGACCCTGAGAGTCCAGAGCCCGTCTGTACGTCAGGAACACCCGGTGAGCCGTCGGGGCGCCGCCCGTGCTCAAGCTGGCCGAGCGGCTGTAAGGCGTCGTCTCGATGACGTACCAGCCCTGTTTCAGCTGATCCTTCCCCTCATATAGGACCCTGCAGGGACGGACAATAAGACACAGGACTCTTTCAAAGTAACTGAAGCCCGATGTTCACTGCACATAGTGGAAAAGTTGTGGTGGAATCAGCTCACTCTGAGTGACTGAATCGTTTACCACGCACGACCAAAGCTCAAGATTTATTTGCTCGCACTGAACAACCCGATTGTCGACCTGAAATCAGGTTGAGCTTTAACTTGAGATAACACCGGAGAAAAACTTTATTCTGCTCCCCGCTAGACGTTTGTTGACGAACCTCTGAGTGTTGTGATTTCACTTCAGTTTGCTCACCTTCAACATAAAAGCACGAGATGTCAAACTGTTTGCAAAGGGGGAGCTGAAATTCTCAGAGCAGAGAATGAAATATGTAACGGATGCAGTGTGGACAGTGAGCGTCGGATGGTGCATGATGCAATGCGATATACAGTATCATTTTGGGTAACTTTTTCCTTTATTGGTTAGGACAGCTGAAGAGAGAAAGGACATGTTGGGAGGAGAGGGCGGGGCCTGACCTGCAGCAAAGGCCAGAGGTCGGATTCAAACCTGTGGCCGCTGTGATGAGGACTACAGCTTCAGTGTACGGGGCGTGCATTATAACCTTTAGGCCAGGGGTTCTCAATCTTTTTTAGACCATGGACCCCTTTCGGGTGAGAAAATTTTCCAAGGACCCCCCTCATTAAAGGGTTAGGGTTAGGGTATTGTTGATAAGCATGCATTAATACTATGTAATAATGTACTATGCAGTACTTTGCAACGATAGAATTAGGCTACATTTATACTTTCCAAGTAATTCATTTGATAAACTTTAAGAAAATGTTGGCTCCGAGGTGGTTTTTATTTTTAGTTTTTTTTCTTTTTTTTCGTCTATGAAGTGACAGATATGTCGCACTCTGTCAGCAACTCGCCGAAAACGACAGAATTAAAAAAAACCTGATGTAATCTGACGTCTGCTGTGAGAGGATTTGCCTCATTATCCGCTAACAGGAGCGTTATCCAGAGTAATTAAATGTGTGGACATAAAGAGACAAAAGAGAAGAATGTGTGATGAGAGTCCAGAGCACGACACAGTCAGCCCACCGCTCACAGCGTTACGTAATCCTCGCTATTATATAAGAGGGGACGCTTTAATATGCACCACATGAACGACATGCTCTGAGCCAGAGAGGGAGAGATTCTGTCTCTCTCTTCACGTTTAAACGTCTGAATCATTGTTAATAAAACGGTTTTAAACTCACTCTCCTCCTCTGGGTTCTTTGACCCCTGCAGCAGAGAGCGAGGAGGATTATTCTCAGAGCGTCACATCATCGTCTCAACACCGGCCAAAGTTAAACCCTGAATGTCACACACTGAGCCTCTGCTGTCTCTGAGTCCAGTCCTCTTTGGGTTCCCCCCAAATTGACATTTATTTTTCTTAAAGGAGCAATAAGTAACTCTGACCCCTAATGTTTAAAATGGGTACTGCAGTCTAAATTCTAAACATCATAGAGAGCTGTCTCCCCCCCCTCCTCTCTAGAGTCCATGCTCACACAGGTCACCATGTGGTGGACTCTGAAGCTTCAGTGTTTATCCAGCTCTGCATGGGTCTGTAAACCTTTCTGTGTTCTAACCTCTCTCCATTTTTCAAAAGCATCTCCAATATTGATCCTAGTTTGAGCACGTTTCTGCTCGTGGAGCTTATTAGAAACATGCAGAGGCTTTTTAGGTCGGGTACAATCACTTCTATCTGAACCACTTCTCTTGCCCGCTTCCATCACTGCAACACCTGTTGACCTGATAACTGCTCTCATATCTGACAAACAGAGGGGCGTCCAAAACGGCCGTGTGGGGGGGGGGGGGTCTTAAAAGAGCCTACCTTCTCTGGTCCAAACAAATCCAGAGCATTCAGGAGCAGAATCTAAAGTTAGAAGGAGGACATACTGACTGCTGCATTGTTGTCAGAGAAGCCAGCACTTCAACATGTTTCCTTAATGATCAGATAGTAAGATACCTTTATATGACTGTGAAATATGGAGATTGTAAAGTGCAAAAAAACGGGGCTAAATGTTTAAACATTCAAATCCTCCTGTGGGCATCGTCTGCCAATCAGAGACGTCCCCACCCTGTCCTCATCATCGTCTGTCTCAGAACCAGCTGCTGTAAAGTAAACAAAGTGAGTTTTTCTCACCCCAGGTCCAGTATGGGCGGTTTGTCTCGTCCTCGCCGGTAGCACAGGTACAGGTGAGGGTTGTTGATGAGGCCGGCGCTCAGCTCGGCCGAGTGTCCGCCCAGCGTCCTCTCGATGCAGGTGAAGCCCTCCGGTACCTCCTCGCCGAGCCCCCGGGCGATCACCGCCAGGTCCGTCACTGACTCCACCGCTCGGCCCGATGAAGACGAAGACGAGGAGGAGGAGGAGTTGTAGGGGGTCTTGCCATCCTCGTCCAGGGGCCTCCAGGGCCCTGCAGGGTCCAGACCTGCCACTACAAAGTAGTCCACCAGCTGGGGACATTTCTCCTCTGTCATGCCGCCTGTCTGCCCGCCACTGCAGAGACGAAACAGAGAGAGAGAGTCAGGGTCAGAAAACAAGGCAAACAGATTTGATTCATCTCGCTGTGTTACAAACTGCTGTGAGACTCACGACCTGCAGTGACCCGAGGCTGAAGGAGACCAGCAGAGAACATGTCGGGGATTTAACACTTTCAC
>NW_026870144.1:80000-115000 GCF_963584025.1 Labrus mixtus
CAGCAGTCAGTTTGAGGTTGATGATGCAGAGAGACGGAGGGCAGAGAGGATTAAAGTGAGAGTCAGGAAGTGAACTCGGAGTGAGACCTTTCACACTGATTATTTACAGGAACAGGAACGAAGGAAATGCAACAAACCTCAGGCATTAAGGTTGTGTCAGCACTCAGACCTTTCTGCACAATCAAGCTGTCAATACAACACTGGAGCATGTCAGAGTGCACAGAGTATTCATGCTCCTTGAGTTCACACAGACATCACAGCTTCTGTCATGTTTCATCTAATGAAGCCATGTTCTGGATCTGTTCCTTCATGACTCCTCTCTCCTGACACACAGTCTTTCACACAATGCCAAAAGATCGGACAATTTAACATCTTATTCTGTGGAATCAGGTCTCCACTCTGAACACGCTCTGTACTCTTTCATGCGTCTGAGAGGATTTTTGCATAAATTGAGCATCCAAATTCAGGAGTTATAATTGAATATATTGGAATAAATATCTTTGTTGTTAAGAAGCGATATGTTGTGATTGTTTAATCCAAAGTAAGAAGACATGGTTGTGAAAACACATCACCTGCAGATTTAAAACTTCAGAACAATCCGGGCTTTATTTGTATTTAAGGTCAAACTCTGAAACAACACTGGCCTCCTGTTGCATTGATTTCATCTGTTCAACAAATTCAATAACATTATTAACATGATGCATGTGTGTGTGTGTGTGTGTGTGTGTGTGTGTGTGTGTGTGTGTGTGTGTGTGTGTGTGTGTGTGTGTGTGTGTGTGTGTGTGTGTGTGTGTGTGTGTGTGTGTGTTGTGACAAGCACTAAAGCTGTCCTGATAATATTGTAAAAATCATGGAGATTGTGTGTGAGAGCGTTTCAGCAGAGCGGGACAAAAACAAAGAGCAACACTCCCGACACAGATGGTCACAGTGGAGGGAGGCTGGCTGCTCGCCAACATGGCCGAGGGCCGCACGCACGCACACACGCACGCACGCACATGTTTGTTTTTGTTTAACTGTCACGTGACACAGGAGGAAGATTTATTTGATCATTTAAAAGAATCTGATCTTAGAAATGTAAATAAAATTATTTGTTTGAAGAAATGCCGTCAACATAAAGACGTAAACAAACAATCACAAAAACTGTCCAGCTTCATGATGATTACCTCAGATTCTTATTCTCCTCATAGCTCTAAAATAAACTTTAAAGTGACCAAGCAGCAGACACCAGCGAGGTCAAGCTGTTTGGAAACATCCATGATCGTGCGTAACAGACGCCCCCGTGTGCGTGCAGTAGTGGTGAGCATCATGAGGTGGGAGGAGTCAAAACACATTTCAGTATCAGTGCCATGTTTGATAAAACAGACTGGACCACTGCAACAGTCTCACCAACAGTTAATCATCTGAAACACTCAAGAGACTCCAAATACACCCAGAACCCCCCTTCATAACCTCTCTCTCTCTAGACCGTAAGAGTCACTCAAAGCCCACCCTCCCTCCTCTCCTCAGTCAGTACAGTGTGTGTGTGTGTGTGTGTGTGTGTGTGTGTGTGTGACTGAGGCTGGTGACTCGCAGTCTCGCTCGTTCACGTTCAGTCAGTGTTTCGTTCACTGAACGTACTGAGAGGAAGAGAATGACTCGGAGGCGGAGCTCTCGTTCAGTTCGTTCACTGAACGAGAGCTCCGACGTGAATCACTGAACGAACTGAACGAGCTGAACGAGAGCTCCGACGTGAATCACTGAACGAACTGAACGAGAGCTCCGACATGAATCACTGAACGAACTGAACGAGCGCTCCGACGTGAATCACTGAACGAACTGAACGAGAGCTCCGACGTGAATCACTGAACGAACTGAACGAGAGCTCCGACGTGAATCACTAAACGAACTGAACGAGAGCTCCGACGTGAATCACTGAACGAACTGAACGAGAGCTCCGACGTGAATCACTAAACGAACTGAACGAGCGCTCCGACGTGAATCACTAAACGAACTGAACGAGAGCGCCGACGTGAATCACTGAACGAACTGAACGAGAGCGCCGAAGTGAATCACTAACCGAACTGAACGAGAGCTCCGACATGAATCACTAAACGAACTGAACGAGAGCGCCGACGTGAATCACTAAACGAACTGAACGAACTGAACGAGAGCTCCGACGTGAATCACTAAACGAACTGAACGAGAGCTCCGACGTGAATCACTAAACGAACTGAACGAGAGCGCCGACGTGAATCACTAAACGAACTGAACGAACTGAACGAGAGCGCCGACGTGAATCACTAAACGAACTGAACGAGAGCTCCGACGTGAATCACTTAACGAACTGAACGAGAGCTCCGACGTGAATCACTAAACGAACTGAACGAGAGCTCCGACGTGAATCACTGAACGAACTGAACGAGAGCTCCGACGTGAATCACTAAACGAACTGAACGAGCGCTCCGACGTGAATCACTAAACGAACTGAACGAGAGCGCCGACGTGAATCACTGAACGAACTGAACGAGAGCGCCGAAGTGAATCACTAACCGAACTGAACGAGAGCTCCGACATGAATCACTAAACGAACTGAACGAGAGCGCCGACGTGAATCACTAAACGAACTGAACGAACTGAACGAGAGCTCCGACGTGAATCACTAAACGAACTGAACGAGAGCTCCGACGTGAATCACTAAACGAACTGAACGAGAGCGCCGACGTGAATCACTAAACGAACTGAACGAACTGAACGAGAGCGCCGACGTGAATCACTAAACGAACTGAACGAGAGCTCCGACATGAATCACTAAACGAACTGAACGAGAGCTCCGACATGAATCACTAAACGAACTGAACGAGAGCTCCGACGTGAATCACTTAACGAACTGAACGAGAGCTCCGACGTGAATCACTAAACGAACTGAACGAACTGAACGAGAGCTCCGACATGAATCACTGAACGAACTGAACGAGAGCTCCGACGTGAATCACTGAACGAACTGAACGAGAGCTCCGACGTGAATCACTAAACGAACTGAACGAACTGAACGAGAGCTCCGACATGAATCACTGAACGAACTGAACGAGAGCTCCGACGTGAATCACTGAACGAACTGAACGAGAGCTCCGACGTGAATCACTAAACGAACTGAACGAGAGCTCCGATGTGAATCACTAAACGAACTGAACGAACTGAATGAGAGCTCCGACATGAATCACTAAACGAACTGAACGAGAGCTCCGACATGAATCACTGAACGAACTGAACGAGAGCTCCGACGTGAATCACTAAACAAACTGAACGAGAGCTCCGACATGAATCACTAAACGAACTGAACGAGAGCGCCGACGTGAATCACTAAACGAACTGAACGAGAGCTCCGACATGAATCACTGAACGAACTGAACGAGAGCTCCGACATGAATCACTAAACGAACTGAACGAGAGCGCCGACGTGAATCACTAAACGAACTGAACGAACTGAACGAGAGCTCCGACATGAATCACTGAACGAACTGAACGAGAGCTCCGACATGAATCACTAAACGAACTGAACGAGAGCTCCGACGTGAATCACTAAACGAACTGAACGAACTGAACGAGAGCTCCGACATGAATCACTGAACGAACTGAACGAGAGCTCCGACGTGAATCACTGAACGAACTGAACGAGAGCTCCGACGTGAATCACTAAACGAACTGAACGAGAGCTCCGATGTGAATCACTAAACGAACTGAACGAACTGAATGAGAGCTCCGACATGAATCACTAAACGAACTGAACGAGAGCTCCGTCGTGAAGCACTAAACGGACTGAACGAGAGCTCCGACGTGAATCACTAAACGAACTGAACGAGAGCTCCGACGTGAATCACTAAACGAACTGAACGAACTGAACGAAAGCTCCGACGTGAATCACTAAACGAACTGAACGAGAGCTCCGACATGAATCACTAAACGAACTGAACGAGAGCTCCGACGTGAATCACTAAACGAACTGAACGAGAGCTCGGACATGAATCACTAAACGAATTGAACGAACTGAACGAACTGAACGAGAGCTCCGACATGAATCACTAAACGAACTGAACGAACTGAACGAGAGCTCCGACGTGAATCAGTAAACGAACTGAACGAGAGCTCCGACGTGAATCACTAAACGAACTGAACGAGAGCTCCGATGTGAATCACTAAACGAACTGAACGAACTGAACGAGAGCTCCGACATGAATCACTAAACGAACTGAACGAGAGCGCCGACATGAATCACTAAACGAACTGAACGAGAGCTCCGACGTGAATCACTAAACGAACTGAACGAGAGCTCCGACGTGAATCACTAAACGAACTGAACGAGAGCTCCGATGTGAATCACTAAACGAACTGAACGAACTGAACGAGAGCTCCGACATGAATCACTGAACGAACTGAACGAGAGCGCCGACATGAATCACTAAACGAACTGAACGAGAGCTCCGACGTGAATCACTAAACGAACTGAACGAGAGCTCCGACGTGAATCACTAAACAAACTGAACGAGAGCGCCGACGTGAATCACTGAACGAACTGAACGAGAGCTCCGACATGAATCACTAAACGAACTGAACGAACTGAACGAGAGCTCCGACATGAATCACTAAACGAACTGAACGAACTGAACGAGAGCTCCGACGTGAATCACTAAACGAACTGAACGAGAGCTCCGACGTGAATCACTAAACGAACTGAACGAACTGAACGAGAGCTCCGACGTGAATCACTAAACGAACTGAACGAACTGAACGAGAGCGCCGACATGAATCACTAAACGAACTGAACGAGAGCTCCGATGTGAATCACTAAACGAACTGAACGAGAGCTCCGACGTGAATCACTAAACGAACTGAACGAGAGCTCCGACATGAATCACTAAACGAACTGAACGAGAGCTCCGATGTGAATCACTAAACGAACTGAACGAGAGCTCCGACATGAATCACTGAACGAACTGAACGAGAGCTCCGACATGAATCACTAAACGAACTGAACGAGAGCTCCGACATGAATCACTAAACGAACTGAACGAGAGCGCCGACGTGAATCACTAAACGAACTGAACGAACTGAACGAGAGCTTCGACGTGAATCACTAAACGAATTGAACGAACTGAACGAACTGAACGAGAGCTTCGACGTGAATCACTAAACGAACTGAACAAGAGCTCCGACGTGAATCACTAAACGAACTGAACGAGAGCTCCGACGTGAATCACTAAACGAACTGAACGAGAGCTCCGACGTGAATCACTAAACGAACTGAACGAGAGCTCCGACGTGAATCACTAAACGAACTGAACGAGAGCTCCGACGTGAATCACTAAACGAACTGAACGAGAGCTCCGACGTGAATCACTAAACGAACTGAACAAACTGAACGAGAGCTCCGACGTGAATCACTAAACAAACTGAACGAGAGCTCCGACGTGAATCACTAAACGAACTGAACGAGAGCTCCGACATGAATCACTAAACGAACTGAACGAGAGCTCCGACGTGAATCACTTAACGAACTGAACGAGAGCTCCGACGTGAATCACTAAACGAACTGAACGAGAGCTCCGACGTGAATCACTAAACGAACTGAACGAGAGCTCCGACGTGAATCACTGAACGAACTGAACGAGAGCTCCGACGTGAATCACTAAACGAACTGAACGAGAGCTCCGACGTGAATCACTAAACGAACTGAACGAGAGCTCCGACGTGAATCACTGACTGACTGAGAGGAAGAGCGGAGCTCTCGTTCAGTGATCGAACTGAACGTGTACTGAACGTACTGAACAGAACGGTCGGGGAAAATAAATGTGATTGTTTTAGCGGCTTTCAGTTTGCAAACTGTAACTTTATCCAACTAAATTCTCAGCTCATTGGTTTATCATTCACCACCGGCTGTTCTCAGTACGATCGCAAGCAGAACTAAACGTTCGGCCGTGTTTCAGTTCATTAAATTCTGATTCACAGACAGAGCTGCTGAGAAGTACTGAACGATTCAGTGAACGAATGTTTTGAAAGAATCACTTTACTGAACTGATTCTACTGATTCAGTACACTGAAATGAACTGCTTTTCACATCACTAATGCAAACCTCTTGCCCCCCCCCCTCTTTAAAAATACATCCAGCATAAAAATAAACCTTTCAATTGAACCGTTTCCTCTTCTTCAGAAAGCAAAGCTCAGAGAACACATCATGAATGTGAGCGCGCCCTGCACCAAATATTCATGACATAAAACACTAGAAATGTGTAGAGGGTGTGTTCTGGTCCTCAGAGAGTCCTGAGTCCCCCCATCTGTCCTCATGTTTAACACTGCGTCTGCTTGATTGTTGCGTAATCCCTTAAAAAGTAGAGACAGTGAATGCATCGCAGGAGGAATGTAGAGGAGCGAGTCCTCAGATTTCCTCCCACTGAACGATGACATGTAGAGGAACTGGACTGGAAATGTGTTTGTGTGAGGGGCCTCTTTCCCGTGCATGCTGGGACATGCTGCAGACTCCCGAGAACCCTGAACACAACATCTGATCCTGGTTCTGTATGACTCAACGTTCAACTTTGAATCTTCAGAAATCAGAAGTTCAGATTCAGATCGATTACTGACTTAGAAGTAGAGTAAGAGTCTGCTGAGACCTTTCACATTTTCGACAATGTGAAATGTTGACAGTGTGCAGGAGTCTTCATTCATTGGTAATTAAAAAAACGAGAAATTACCGGACATTGGGCGCCGAGGAATTCTAGTTTTGTTGCCATGGGAACAAACAGGGACTGAAGTTTACTAGAATCATATCATAGAAAAAACTAGGAGAGTGGAGCAGCTGACCTCCGTTTGGTAGTGGAGCGGTCTCTGAAGCGGTGACGGGCACACCTCTGTGGGAGGGCTGAAGGTGGAGAGGAAAGAAAAAGAGTGGAAAACGCCTTCGTCAGGGCGTCCCTCCCTACAGCGCTCCTCGTGTTACCCGACAGCGAGCATGCCAGCTTCCATCCATAGTTTTACTAAAAGTTTAAAATTCTGGATTCATCAGATCTTAAGTCCTGATTTAGTCTTTGTGAAACCTCCTTCTGAAGGGGGTCACATTCAAACCAAACACTTCAGTCAGAGCTCAGATTTCCCGATGGACCCTGAAGTGTCCCTCGGGTATCACAGTCTCACTCTGCAGTGACAAATTCTTTACAAGAGGCGACACGCCCGGACTCTTATCTCAGGTATCTGCTGTGTTCATGTTCACCTGCAGGCTGAGACACTTCTGAGTCTCCTCTGTGTAAACATGAACGACACTTAAACGCATCACTAAACATCACCTGAGACACAACGACCACCAAACACACCTGTGTCTGTTCAATCACCACACACACACACACACATCAACACCCCGTCAGGTAAAGAACCAACAGAACTTCAGTAAGACTCAAAACCATTTAATGATGATACCTGTTTGTTACCGCGCAGGGTCCCAAATTAACACCCGCCAAGCGCCAAATGCGGGTAGATTTTCAGTTTGGCGAGCACTTTTCAGAGGGCTATCCGCCACAGGGCGGGTAAATGTCAAAAAGTCATAAAAAACTATGCTATAAGTATTCAGCACGTTTGATGTAGCCTAGCTGCAGCTACTTTTCCCGGTTTGGTTCAGACGGTGTGGTTCAGACGGTGTGGTTCAGACGGTTTGGTTCAGACGGTTTGGTTCAGGATGGTTTGGTTCAGGACAGTTTGGTTCAGACGGTCTGGTTCAGACGGTTTGGTTCAGGACGGTTTGGTTCAGACAGTCTGGTTCAGACAGTCTGGTTCAGACAGTCTGGTTCAGACAGTCTGGTTCAGGACGGTTTGGTTCAGGATGGTTTGGTTCAGACAGTTTGGTTCAGGATGGTTTGGTTCAGACGGTTTGGTTCAGACGGTTTGGTTCAGGATGGTTTGGTTCAGACGGTCTGGTTCAGACGGTTTGGTTCAGACGGTCTGGTTCAGGACGATTTGGTTCAGGACGGTTTGGTTTGGTTCAGACGGTCTGGTTCAGGACGGTTTGGTTCAGACGGTTTGGTTCAGACGGTTTGGTTCAGGACGGTTTGGTTCAGGATGGTTTGGTTCAGACGGTCTGGTTCAGACGGTCTGGTTCCGGACGGTTTGGTTCAGACGGTTTGGTTCAGACGGTTTGGTTCAGGACGGTTTGGTCTGGTTCAGACGGTCTGGTTCAGACGGTCTGGTTCAGGACGGTTTGGTTCAGGACGGTTTGGTTTGGTTCAGACGGTCTGGTTCAGGACGGTTTGGTTCAGGACGGTCTGGTTCAGGACGGTTTGGTTTGGTTCAGACGGTCTGGTTCAGGGCGGTTTGGTTTGGTTCAGACGGTCTGGTTCAGGATGGTTTGGTTTGGTTCAGATGGTCTGGTTCAGACGGTCTGGTTCAGGATGGTTTGGTTCAGACGGTCTGGTTCAGGATGGTTTGGTTCAGGACGGTCTGGTTCAGGACGGTTTGGTTCAGACGGTCTGGTTCAGGACGGTTTGGTTCAGACGGTTTGGTTCAGACGGTTTGGTGCAGGACAGTCTGGTTCAGGACGGTCTGGTTCAGGACGGTCTGGTTCAGACGGTTTGGTTCAGACAGTTTGGTTCAGACAGTTTGGTTCAGACGGTCTGGTTCAGGACGGTTTGGTTCAGGACGGTTTGGTTTGGTTCAGACGGTCTGGTTCAGACGGTTTGGTTTGGTTCAGGACGGTTTGGTTTGGTTCAGACGGTTTGGTTTGGTTCAGACGGTCTGGTTCAGACGGTCTGGTTCAGGACGGTTTGGTTCAGACGGTTTGGTGGAGGACGGTCTGATTCAGGACGGTCTGATTCAGGACGGTCTGGTTCAGGACGATTTGGTTCAGACGGTTTGGTTCAGGACGGTTTGGTTTGGTTGAAGACGGTCTGGTTCAAGACGGTCTGGTTCAGGACGGTCTGGTTCAGGACGGTTTGGTTCAAGACGGTCTGGTTCAGGACGGTTTGGTTCAGGACGGTCTGGTTCAGGACGGTTTGGTTGAAGACGGTTTGGTTGAAGACGGTTTGGTTCAGGACGGTCTGGTTCAGGACGGTTTGGTTCAGGACGGTCTGGTTCAGGACGGTCTGGTTCAAGACGGTCTGGTTCAAGACGGTCTGGTTCAAGACGGTCTGGTTCAGGACGGTTTGGTTCAGGACGGTCTGGTTCAGGACGGTTTGGTTGAAGACGGTTTGGTTCAGGACGGTCTGGTTCAGGACGGTTTGGTTCAGGACGGTCTGGTTCAAGACGGTTTGGTTCAGACAGTTTGGTTCAGGACGGTTTGGTTCAGACGGTCTGGTTCAGGACCCTCTAACCCACAGACAGACAGACAGACAGACAGACAGACAGACAGACAGACACACACACACACACACAGACAGAATATTAAATAAACATGCAGATCCTCCTGTTAACCCCACACAGTCTGCAGGAGTCCCCCCCCCACACACAGTCTGCAGGAGGTGCCCCCCACACACAGTCTGCAGGAGGTGCCCCCCCCCCCCACACACACACAGTCTGCAGGAGTCTCCCCCACACACAGTCTGCAGGAGGTGCCCCCCCCCCACACACAGTCTGCAGGAGTCTCCCCCATACACAGTCTGCAGGAGGTGCCCCCCCCACACACACACACAGTCTGCAGGAGTCTCCCCCACACACAGTCTGCAGGAGGTGCCCCCACACACAGTCTGCAGGAGGTGCCCCCCACACACACACACAGTCTGCAGGAGGTGCCCCCCACACACAGTCTGCAGGAGGTGCCCCCCCCCCCCCCCCCACACACACACAGTCTGCAGGAGTCTCCCCCACACACAGTCTGCAGGAGTCTCCCCCACACACAGTCTGCAGGAGGTGCCCCCCCCCCCCACACACACACACACACAGTCTGCAGGAGGTGCCCCCCCCACACACACACACACAGTCTGCAGGAGTCTCCCCCACACACACAGTCTGCAGGAGGTGCCCCCCCCCACACACACACACAGTCTGCAGGAGGTGCCCCCACACACAGTCTGCAGGAGGTGCCCCCCCACACACACACAGTCTGCAGGAGTCCCCCCCCCCCACACAGTCTGCAGGAGGTGCCCCCCCCACACACAGTCTGCAGGAGGTGCCCCCCCCCACCCACACACACACACACAGTCTGCAGGAGTCTACCCCACACACAGTCTGCAGGAGTCCCCCCCCCCCACACAGTCTGCAGGAGGTGCCCCCCCCACCCACACACACACACACAGTCTGCAGGAGTCTACCCCACACACAGTCTGCAGGAGTCCCCCCCCCCCACACAGTCTGCAGGAGGTGCCCCCCCCCCCCCCCCCCCCCCCCCCCACACACACACACACAGTCTGCAGGAGTCTACCCCACACACAGTCTGCAGGAGCTGCCCCCCCCCACACACACACACAGTCTGCAGGAGTTCCCCCCACACACAGTCTGCAGGAGCAGGCCCCCCCCCCCCCCGTGCAGCTGATGGATGAAGCATCACTGTGATGAAGAGGCCCCAGCAGCTGCTGCTTCAAATTTAACACTTAAACCCTCTTTCACTGGACTGTTTCCATTATCGGACAAAGCTACTCTCTCTTTATTTATTTACATCTTTAAAAAGATGTAAATAAAACTTCCCGCCTTCAGATATCCGGTAATGAAACCGTGAATCTGTGTGTGTTTCCCTCGTCCTGCTGCAGCCCCCCCCCCCCCCCCCCGGTATTGTTTTCCGTTTTGTCGTTATAACGGCTAATAGCTGATTTTATTCAACACCAGGAACAACCTGTTCCCGTTACACCAAAAACCAACGAGGAAGAAATTTATTACACGTTCACGTTAAAACTAGAGGACAGTTAGATAAAGGCCACCTTTACTCATATTTAAAAGAGAAATAATGTTGGGTTATTAAAGGACTAAACGCTGCTTTCTGTGTCCGGGTTGTCCGATAATGGGCGCACAGGGTTCCCGTTAAACGTCTTTAATGTCTGCTAGCTCCCCGCGTTAGCCGGCTAACCAGGCGGCTACTTTCAGCCGTTCCCGCCTCCGTGTTTGTGTGTGAGTAGGATAAACTCGATGAATGTGTCAGGTGTTCTCCACTCACCTTGTTGTCGCTGCTGGTTTGTCCCACAGAAAGCTGGAACGATCATGTTTAGGTCATTCTCTCACATGTGACGTCCATGTTTGCTGTCGCTCGCTGGAGCCGCGGCAACACGTCAAGACCAGAACTACAACTCCCACTGCTTCCGGGTATGACCTTCAAAATAAAATAACATCTGAGGAGAGACGCATGTTAGTACAGAAGATAACATGATAAAGTCAGGGTTGGTCATTTCCTCCAGAGCCATCATCTGTATCAGTTTGTAAAAACTTTGACCAATGTCTGCCACGAGGTACCAATCTGATGAACCAATCACACGCCTCCCTGTCTCCCTGTCTCCCTGTCTCCCTGCTCGCTCTCTACCACATGGCGTGACTTTAGGAGTTTATACTGTGAGTTTACTTACCGCTGAATGAGACGACGTAGTTTCTACAGAGATGAGCTGAGGTCCACTTCGGCGCCCGATGTAAGGGAGGGGGCGTGGCTTTAGAGGGCGCACCGACGGGGCGTGGTTTTAGAGGGCGCGCAGAGGGGCGTGGCTTTAGAGGGAGTGCAGAGGGGGCACGGCTTTAGGGAAACACAGGGAAGGGCGTGGCTTTAGAGGCCGCACAGAGGGGAGGGGGTGCAGACGGAGCACAGAGGGGAGGGGCGTGGTTCAGGACGGTTTGGTTCAGACGGTCTGGTTCAGACGGTTTGGTTCAGGACGGTCTGGTTCAGGACGGTCTGGTTCAGGACGGTTTGGTTCAGGACGGTTTGGTTCAGACGGTTTGGTTTGGTTCAGACGGTTTGGTTCAAGACGGTTTGGTTCAGACGGTTTGGTTCAAGACGGTTTGGTTCAGACGGTTTGGTTTGGTTCAGACGGTTTGGTTTGGTTCAGACGGTTTGGTTCAGGACGGTTTGGTTCAGACGGTTTGGTTCAGACGGTTTGGTTTGGTTCAGACGGTCTGGTTCAGGACGGTTTGGTTGAGGACGGTTTGGTTCAGACGGTTTGGTTCAGGACGGTTTGGTTCAGGACGGTTTGGTTCAGACTGTTTGGTTTGGTTCAGACGGTCTGGTTCAGACGGTTTGGTTCAGGACGGTTTTGTTCAAGACGGTTTGGTTCAGACGGTTTGGTTTGGTTCAGACGGTTTGGTTTGGTTCAGACGGTCTGGTTCAGACGGTTTGGTTCAGGACGGTTTGGTTCAAGACGGTTTGGTTCAGACGGTTTGGTTTGGTTCAGACGGTTTGGTTCAAGACGGTTTGGTTCAGACGGTTTGGTTTGGTTCAGACGGTTTGGTTTGGTTCAGACGGTTTGGTTCAAGACGGTTTGGTTCAGACGGTTTGGTTCAAGACGGTTTGGTTTGGTTCAGACGGTTTGGTTCAGACGGTTTGGTTTGGTTCAGGACGGTTTGGTTCAGACGGTTTGGTTCAGACGGTGTGGTTTGGTTCAGGACGGTTTGGTTCAGACGGTTTGGTTTGGTTCAGGACGGTTTGGTTCAGGCGCTTTGGTTCAGGACGGTTTGGTTCAGACGGTCTGGATGACGTCAATGGGAGGGGCGTGGCTTTATAGGCCGCACGGATGACGTCAACTTGATGAAAACTCACTTGAGTTGACGTAGTCATGATGACCGGGCGAAACAGACCTGAGGAAGAGAATATGTTAACAGACGAGCTGATGTATCCGATTTTTTTAATCACAGCAGCTAACACAACAACGTGAAGCTACAAGCTAACTAAAGAGAGCTAACATTAGCATGCTAACACAACAATACAGGACACAGTTAATGTGAAGCTACGAGCTAACTAAAGAGAGCTAACATTAGCATGCTAACACAACAACGTGAAGCTACGAACTAACTAAAGAGAGCTAACATTAGCATGCTAACACAACAATGTGAAGCTACGAGCTAACTAAAGAGAGCTAACATTAGCATGCTAACACAACAACGTGAAGCTACGAACTAACTAAAGAGAGCTAACATTAGCATGCTAACACAACAACGTGAAGCTACGAGCTAACTAAAGAGCGCTAACATTAGCATGCTAACACAACAATGCAGGACACAGCTATAGAAGCTACGAGCTAACTAAAGAGCGCTAACATTAGCATACTAACACAACAATACAGGACACAGGTGTTTGCAGCTCGACTTGGAGGTGTGTCTCTGGAGGAGGGCGGAGGCTTCAGTATGGAGGAGGCGTGGCCTAACAGCAGTTTGTTTTGGTTTCATGCTGGAGCTCATCTATTGGATCAGAGAGTCGACACATTCTTCCTTTAATGTCTTTAAAAAGTTTCTTTATTTGTCATAAACAGATGTCATGTTTGACAGGCTTTAATTTTGAAGCCGGTCCGGCAGCATTTCCGGTGTTATTACGTCACCTTTGACGCAGCCGCAGCTGTCAAGACAGAAAGCGAAGCGGCTGTTTGTGGATGTTTCCTCCCGGAATCTCTTCGTGATAACAAAAACAAGAATTAAAGTGAGACTTTAGTTTCTGTTCAGCTTCCGCACATCAGACAGGAAGTCAAGTTTGGACTTCTCTGAGACGAAACCAGTGTGAACTGGTTATTCTGGGGTCTTTATGAAGGCCTACATGGTAAAGTCAGAATCTATTCTCTTACCACAAAGTGCATTCATTATTTAAATAATTGTCATTAATCTGTGATATAAACATTCCTGCTGACATTTAAACACAACTCAAAAGATGAAAGCTGTTGTGGTTGTTTTCATTTATACACTACATGATGTGGATTTTCATTTATTGTCAGGAAGTTGTGACAAAGTGAGCATGCTGGGGTTTATTGATAAATTAGAATCCCCTTTTTTAAACCAGAATCAGCGTTTTACATCGCTCTCTTCAAAGCCACCAGACTCCATTTACAAAACAGGTGTTTTTACCTGGCAGGACAGGTGAGTTTCTGTCATGATTATTTTTATTGTGTGTGTGTCTTTGTGTGACTAGGGTAAGGGTAAGTTAGGGTCCATCACGATATCTTTTTTAAAACACAAAATAAGATAAATGATCCAACAGATTGATGCAGAGGTAGACGAGCAACTCCTGTTTCCTGAGGTAAAATTAGTGTTTTTGTCAATGGGGTTTGGTGCCTTTAAAGAGAGCAATTTTATCCTCCTTTGCTCCTTTATGTTTCATTATGTAGATTTATATTAATACACAGATAGCTGAAACATACCTACTATACTGTGGTTCACTAATAAGGTATGTTTTAAATCACACTCTTCAAGGCCACCAGACTCCATTTACAAAAACAGTAATTTTAATGTAGATAACAGAGGATGGATTTATTGGTTTGTTTGTGATATAGTGTGACTTAAGGGGGTTTATAGGGTGAATTTGGATCCATCACAATATATTTTTTAAACAAACTAAATGGTACAATCCTACATAGAGATGCAGAGGTAGACGAGCAACTCTGGTTTCCTGTAGGGTAAAATTTGTGTTTTTGTCAATGGGGTTTGGTGGCTTTTCGAAGAGAGCAATTTAATCACCTTCTGATTAAAGGAAGCTTCCTCCGTTATATTCTATCATGTGAATTTATATTAATACAAATAAAGCTCACACATACCTACTTTATAAAGGTTCATAGATAGGTAGCATAATTTTTCTAGGCCCAGAAGCAGCTTTAACATCACTCTCTCCAAAGCCACCAGACTCCATTTACAAAAACAGCGATTTGACCTGGCAGGACAGGTGAGTTGCTGCTGGGACTCGGGTTGTACACGGTGACATCGGATCCAACACATTGAGCCAGAGGTAGACGAGTAATTCCTGATAATCTTAATAACATCCTTCAGTATGTGATGTGACATGTTTGAGATCCTGGAGAAGCAGATCCGTTAAGATTCACCTCGTGATGAGAGCCGAGCTGTTTGGATCTCCTGCAGTGTGAGCCGGGCTGACGGGCTTTCTTTGACCGTGTGGTGTTCATAGTCTGACTGCTTGGACGAACATAAAGACAAAGAGACAGCAGCAGCTCCAGGTTTCATTTGTTTATTTTCTGGAAAATAACGTGACGGTACAGTCTCTTTTTAAAAATGTCTCCTGTTAGCTTCAGAAGCACCTCTGGTTTGAAAACAACAACATCAACATCATCATCATCATCATCATCATCATCATCATATATGTACATGAACACACTCATTAACATTCCCTGGTTATTTATTTATTACAAGGTTTACAAATAAAAATCTGAAGAAGGTCAATTTTATTATTCAAATAAAAAGCAAAAAGAAGCAGAACCATTTTTTTTAATTTTTGTTTTAAATCCTCCGGAGCCTAAAAACATGAAAACTAACAAATAACATTAATAATAATGAGAGCAAATTAATATCATACAACAATACAAAATATGAAAAAATATGAAATATGGCCTTTAACTGATCCCTAGTCTGCACACACACTCTCTCTCTCTCTACCTCGCTGGTCAACAGCTCCCCCTACTGGCAGAGTCTGTAACTGCATGTTAACTCACATCAAGGTTATTGCATAACAACGGCAAGATGCTACACACACACACACACACACACACACACACACACACACACACACACACACACACACACACACACACACACACACACACACACACACACACACACACACACACACACACACACACACACACACACACACACACACACACACACACACACACACACACACACACACACACACACACACACACACACACACACACACACACACACACACACAATGACGTCATTGACAAAAAAGAAGCGTGAAAATGTGGTGTTTTGTTTTTTAAACACAGGCTCTTCCACCTTCTGATTGACGCATGAGAGATGAGAAATAAAAACAGTCGTGCTTTAAAAATGAATCTCAGCTTATAATAAAAATAATAATAAATTGTAACAACCTTTAAAAAAAACAGAAACTCCGGATTCCTCTGTCCCTAAAACGTCTTCACTCGACACAGACGACAAAAAACTGATTTCCATCCTTTTCCATCCACACCAGATGAAATCAAACATGTTTTGAATGTTCGATCTGATTCATTTAAAGTCGTCTTTTCTGTAACGATGAATATATCTCGACTGATGGAAAACAAACCCTGAACTCAGACACCATTCAGAGCGACATCACGACGCAAAGAGCCGCAGAAATGCACGGGAAACATCGACAAAATGAAGCAAAGATAAATATGTAAAGTCATTCTGCTTGAATGTTTCTGTAAAGAGGAACGTGTTGACGTGTTTGAAGGCGGGAAACGTGGAGAATACAGTCAAACTATCAGTAACGGTTTACCTCGGGTTTAGAGCGATCTGTCCATATCATCAGACATTAAAGAAACATGTTGAAGGTTGAGGAGGTAGGCGGTTTTAAGGCGACACCCCCACACAGTCGTTTTGGACGCCCCTCGGTTTGTCAGATATGAGAGCAGTTATCAGGTCAACAGGTGTTGCAGCGATGGAAGTGGGCAAGAGAAGTGGTTCAGATAGAAGTGATTGTACCCGACCTAAAAAGCCTCTGCATGTTTCTAATAAGCTCCACGAGCAGAAACGTGCTCAAACTAGGATCAATATTGGAGATGCTTTTGAAAAATGGAGAGAGGTTAGAACACAGAAAGGTTTACAGACCCATGCAGAGCTGGATAAACACTGAAGCTTCAGAGTCCACCACATGGTGACCTGAGTGAGCATGGACTCTAGAGAGGGGGGGGGGGGGAGACAGCTCTCTATGATGTTTAGAATTTAGACTGCAGTACCTGTTTTAACCACTAGGGGGCAGAGTTACATACTGCTCCTTTAATTCTAACAGAAAGATCATATTGTTACATACAGTTTTGACTACGGAAGCCCTAAGTGGACATTTTTATTTAACTCAGATGTTCCATGATAAAAGAGAATTTCAGTTTTGTTGAGATCTCAAGAAATTGAATGACGGGAAAACGAGTGTTGTTGTCCCGAGATAACGAGATAATTAAGTCGACAAAACGTCCTCATGAAGTCATAACCACGGGGAGAATGTCCGCTCAGGGCTTCTGTATCCACCTGATTTATTTATGTTTCCCTTTTTGTAACATTTTGACATCATTCTCGATGTTTTTAATTTAATCTCAACATCCAAATGAATAAATATCACTCCAGTCAGAAAAGGTTGAGAGAAGGAAAGTTCTCTGGAGGAAACACCCTGAAGTGACCTCTTTATTCAGAGTTATTGTTCCATTTATTGACTCAACGTGAAGATTTCAGGGCTAAAAAGACGTCAAATTAAGTCTTAAAAGATTTATTTTGTTTTCAAGCGAAGCGGCACACGCTAAGTGATCCGTCCTCTAACATGTTAAAGGGTTAAAACAATCCTTATTCAAATCTGAACAGTAACACATGACAGCGCTGTTCTCCGTCCAGTCGGTAACTTCAACGCAGTAACACTTTCATCCAACATGTCTGCACAGAGCGACTTCCCCGTCCTCCGTTTCATCACTTCCTGTTTCACCAAAAAGTGTTTCAAATCCGTCTCAAATATTTTATAATCTCTGACCGTGAGCTCGCCAGCTGCCAGCGCCGACTACAAAACAATCTTCACCCTCAAACTAAAATAACCCGCCATCCTGATCCGCCTCCTCATCTCTGCGATCTGAAGTCTCATAACAAACATAATCGATCCGACAGAGCTGCAGAGAAACAACAAACTAAAACAGGCTCAAAAACAACGAGTGATCGAGCGGAGAGGAAACATTTGTTTTTGTTTTTTAGAGTCGATTTAAAACCTGCAGAGTTGATCTCTATCTACGGCAGCAGCAGCGTCCCAGACTGACCTGCAGGGGGCAGCAGTCAAATCTGAGAGCCCCTCCTGAACTCTCAAAGTTTGAACTCCACATTTGGATTTTTTTGTAACTTCATAAAATGATGTCAAATTAAAGGGACAGCGTCATCTTTCAAACTACTGAACTCGACCTCATTCATCTCCGTCTGATTGGTGGGAAGGCGAGTGGAGGGGGGGGTTGTAGGTGGAGGAGGCGTGGCCTAACAGCAGTTTGTTTTGGTTTCATGCTGGAGCTCAAGGGCGACCTCTACTGGATGAAAAAGTCGACACATTCTTCTTTTAATACAAACTCTAAAACCTGAAGGTGTGATGAGTGATGTTTTTTTTTTTTTTTAAATCGAGGCTGGGGGACAAACATCATCCAAACACACTGGACACATGCAGCATGTTTCAAAGCTGCTCACACATTTACAGGCTGCTGCTCTTCTTCTTCTCTTGTTTTAAATATATATACTTTAAGATATAATCTGAGACATTATTTACAGACAGGCTGAGATCACTTTGGATTAGAAAATTAAACTTCTTCATCATCAGAATAATCTCAATAAGAAGATTTATTTTTTTGTTACTTAAAAATATGCCACTATGCTCCACCCCTGGGCGGGGCTTAAAAATAAATATCCGGCAAGTGCAGGTGGGGAGGGCGGGGCTTATGGCTGTCAATCACAGTGACCGGGCTTAAAGGGAAATTTGCCACACACAAAAAAACTGCATTGTTTTTTTTCCCTGCTTTCAGACGATTGTTTTTATTATTTACCGTAAAATCTGGAAAAGAAGTCGCAGCCGAATTTCTCAAACCGCTTTATTGACATCACAGTATACCACCGCTTTCTTTAAAGGCACCGTTATGACCTCATGAGGGCGTGCAGTGGGTGCACCCATGTCTAAACTGGTTTTAAACGGCGTCTTATTCACCAGATTTGACGGTAAATTAAGTTTGGAACTTTTCTTTCTTCTATCTGAAGGCATCACACACACACACACACACACACACACACACACACACACACACACACACACACACACACACACACACACACACACACACACACACACACACACACACACACACACACACACACACACACACACACACACACACACCTGAAACGCGGCGCTGCACGTTTTTTTTGCATCTTTGGGACGATTTTTTAAAAAAGCTTCTTTTTTTTCCCTCCCAGCTTCTTTCATCGACATTTCCTCGGACGCAGCGGCGTGTTTCAGACCTCAGACTGCGGCTCGGCGATATAAACTCTCTGATGAAGTTTTATATCAGAGACTCTTCTAGCTGGCAGTGATGGAGAAGTTAAAACATGGACTGATTACCTGTGATCACATGACACACCTTTTTCTCATGAGCTGAAAATATGAACCGCTTTAAGTTTTCTTTATTTGAACTCAGGTGATTCTGGTGATGAACATTTAAACTTCATGCACACCTGAGTCTGGGATTTTTTTCCCCAAAAAAGCTCCATACTCTGCCTGTGCAAGCATCTTTAATGACCCATGTTTATGTCAGGTGGCGGCCTCTAGTGGCCATTGTTTTCATGACAGGATCAAAGGAGCTGAGTCAGTCAGTCACTGAGAGGATCGTTTGGTGGATCAAACTGAGACAATGTCAGAACTTAAAGTCACATTTCTGTGGTTTGACACAGTAGATGTTTGTAGATGTTATTTTGGGAGCGGTGCATCAACCATGCACAGGTGAATTAATTAGTCGAGGAGGGCAGAGTCGTTTTTGGAGGCTCAGAGATACGAGTTCAGTGATTCATTTTCATGATGTAGAATTGAAAGAAAATCTGCACAAAAGTGAGAAACAGAACATAGGAACGCACGCTTCTTCTAACTCGTCTCTGGGAGGGGACACTCTGACTGAGAGGTTGTTCTTGTGACCTTTTAAACCAAATGTAGCTTGGTTGTAATCGTGGCTGCGTGCCTCCTTAAAGTCTTAACCCTAACCCTAATCTGTGATGTTTCACTCTTAAATATATAAATCAAGTCTATCCTCTGAAAATAACTCTGTGAGTCATGACTGTCTACAATGGGTGTAACACCCGAGTCCCACTGTCTGTGATGTTTTCAGAGTTTTCAGAGTCCTATCTTCACTTTGTTTACATCGCCCGGACGGCCGGCTGACTCCTCCCCTCGTGTATAAAAGTTGTTTAATTGAGGGACTAGAGAAAAGAAGAATAACATACTGTACTCACTGCTTAACTGTGTTTCTAGATCACGCTCATTTCAGGTAAATTTACATGCAGTGTGAAGATACGAGCAGAATAAAGATCGCTAGCATTAGCATGCTAACACAACAATGCAGCGCGAGTTGTTTTGGTTTCATGCTGGTGCTCAAGGGCGACATCTGCTGGATCAAAACATCACATATAAAGAGTTTAAATGAAAGTCAGCATAACTGTGATGACAGGAAGTAGAAACCCAAACGTTTGAGTGTTCATGCTTCAAGCAGGATCCAGTTTTAATAGACTTTCTGATGAAGTTGACGTTGAGTCCGGTTTAACGTTTCTGCAGAAGAACTTCTCTGTGAACGTTTCTCAGATTAAAGAAGTTTAACTTAAAGCTCTGAGTGTCGACTTCTCAGTGTCCTCTGTGATCACAGGTAACTCAAAGAAAAGCTTCTCTTATGGACACAGTAACATTAGAGTGACCTCATAAGAAGCAGCATGTCGGGGGGGTCACTCCTGAGGGGGGCTTCATTTTCAAAAAAACATTCAACCTGCTTTTCTGGACATAAAACTAGAACTCTTCTGATTGGTGCACACGGGTGCAAGCCGGTTTTGGCTCTGAGGAGAATCTCACAGCCCTTTTTTTTTCTTCAGGCCGTTAAATTGACATCTGTGACTTCATTTTTAAAAATATATATATAGACCTTTAAATCATGGCTACGTTCCTGTCAAAGTGGCGCAGAGAGCAGAGGCGGCGTTGGTTAGCGGCCTCTGACTGCTGGTCGTTTGGGGGGTGAAAGAGTCTGAACCAGTCGTCTGTGGTGTTTCCTGTGAAGCTGAGGGAGGGTCTGCACGGGTCACCGCGCGGCATGGGTCACCGCGCGGCATTTCTTTGTTTTTTGAACAGACGGTTTCTTACACGTCACGAGCGCTTTACTCCTGCGTGTTTGCGTTTACGCGAGTGCATTTTTCATTAACATGCAGACAAGACTCGTACAAGCTAATGCCGGAAAAGAGAAGCGTCTTCTTGACTTCAAGCTTTGCGAGAGCGTTTTTCAGTTAAGTGCTTTTGACGGGAAACTCCTCCCCCTCCTCCTCCTGATCGTCCGACTTTAAGACAGAAATCTCTGGATCGTTTAGCGCCAACAGAAAGAGATTCAAAAGTTACCTCCACGCCGCGCTCTGCAGACGTCTTCTTTTTTTTTTTTTTTTTTTTGAAGGGGGAGTGGTGTGTCACCCGGTCCAAACCACCTCTGACTGGGTGGTCACCCGGTCGCCGATTCCCAGCGAGCTCACGGAGCAGAGCGGGGGGCGGGGCGTCGGGGTCACTTCAGCCGGTCGGATCTGAAGGAGTCCTCGACGGCCGGGTCGGCGAGCATCAGGTCGCCGTCCAGCATGTCCAGAGCCAGCGGGTCCATCCTGAGCGGGTCGTCCAGGGAGAAGGGATCCATCTCGAAGCCGGGGACGTGAGACAGAGCGCTGGCGATCTCTTTAGACAAACCGGGAGGAGAGTCCCCTGCAGGGAGAGGACAGGACACGGGTAAGACTTTCGATTTATTTATCAAAGGAACTGCTTCAAATTTAACACATCAGAATGTTTTTAAAACTGTTTACAAACCGAACAAGTCTTTAAACTTAAAGCGTTTCATTTACATCAACTTTAACTTTTAGTTCAAATCGATTTCTGGACAGTCGAAGAAAAGCAGAAAACTTTAAAGGTCACATGATGCTAAATCCACTTCACCATGTGTCTCTAGTCCGTCTACAAAGCCCCCAATGATGAGAAAAGTCCATCCTCTCAGTCTTCTCCCTGCTCCACTTTTCAGAAAATGTGTGCTCAAACAGGCCGTTTGGAGATTTTCCCTTCATGACATCACAAAGGGCAGTAGCCCCTCCCCCAGGTGGGTGACACTCCCACAGCTAGGTGTTTGTTCTGTCCTCTGAGTCTGCCTTCTCACCGTAAACAATAGGACATGGAGAGAGAAAGACCGAGTACACCCGAGTCCTTCCAGAGAGGGGGCGTGGTCAGACACAGCTCATTTACATATTTAAAGGTACAGACACAGAAACAGCCTGTTCTGAGCAGGGCTGAAATAGTTAATGGCTGGATGGAAACCTGGGCGTTATGTTCATGCTTTCAGAGTCAGATGAAGATTAAACTCAGCTACCCTGCACTGAGAAAACTCATGATAACTCAATTCATCATCCTGTTTGTTTTTTTTTAGCAGGTCTCATGACCACTCCCTGGCGCCGACCTGTGAGGATGATGTTGGGCACGTTGTGTCGTCCGTCCCCGCCGCCGTAGTTCTGGTTCTGGTTGTTGAGGAGATGCTGGTCTCCGGGCTCCTGCAGCTCCATGGAGCTCTGCGTGTTGGGGGGGTACTGGTTCTTGTCGGTGAGGCTGCAGCCCAGGCCGACGTGATTCAGAGACAGACAATCAGCCTGGTTATCTGCAGAGAACTGGAGAAGAAGAAGAAGAAGAAGAAGAAGAAGAAGATGATAGAAGGAAGTACTCTAAAGGTTTTATATGACTGAACACTGACGGTGTTCCTTACAGGCGCAAAGCATCAAAACGTTTACTTTAAATGTTTTTGAGTTGACCAGCTGGATGTCTGTGAACAATCGGAGAGACAAATCAGACTTTGTTCTTTCTCGGGTTTCAAAGATAGCTTTGGGTTTATTTTGGATTTCGAGGAACAAATCCATGAGACAGATTGAACAAGCGTGACAGAAGTTCGAATGATATCAACAATAAGCCTCTGAGATGATCTGAGACAGGAGAAATAACCGTCTAAATAAACCCGTCTCTATGGAACTTGGCCACTGCTACTCGTTGGCGCGCTCTCTCTCTCTCTTTCTGTGTGTCTCTCGCTCTTATGGCAGCTGAGACGTCAGGAAAGACAACAAAAACAGAGGCCGCTGGCTGTCTCCTTCTGATTCTGTTTGAGGAGAAAGAATCTGATATTTGTGTCCCGGCCCTGCTGAAGTGTTAACACCAAATGATCTCTCCACGCAGCAGGGGATGACATCATACTCCCTTCGGCCAATGACATCATGAGAAAGGTGTGTGTTACCTGCTGGTTGGATTTGCCTGTGAGCTGCAGACTCAGGTACGGGTCGTCCAGCAGAGAGTTGAACAAGGCATCCTGGAAAACATCAACACAGACACTTAAACTCCATCTTTTTCTTTTGCTTTAAAATCTTCCCCTCCCCGTCTTCGCTTGGTTTGTTCTCTTTAAAAGGTTCAGATAAAAAACAGGCAACTGGTCAAATATGGTTTCATATTTACATGTCCTGAAAAACGTGTCCAAATTGCGTCCAAAAAAACACCTCCTACATTTAACTAATTTGTCTCGGCTGTCTTGACGCTTTTACCTATTCTAGAATCAGAGACTGTAAATCTGAATGTTTGAAGCCTGAGTGGCGTCCCCCGTCTGTTCCTGCAGGGGGCGCTGGAGTCCCATCGGTGGCGGTCTCCATGCTGGAAATGCTGTCTCAGTCTAACTTTCAGTCAACCTAACGACAGGCTGAGAGCTGGAGCTGAGGCGGGTTTTAAACCTCCTGACAAACCGTTACACCGCGCCCACCTGTCAATCAGGTCAGCTACACGCCTTATTGTGAATAACTCTTATCCTTCATCAAATCAAAACTGATGAGTCATCAAAACATTCACCCCCCGTACAGTGTGTGTCCATCGAGACATGAGCTAATCACACCTATTTGGTTTTTTGAACCAGGCTGTAAACATGTTAATCTCTGCTGTAAAAACAGGCTTTTTAGAATGGGTGTGTATGTGACTTCCTGTGCTTCTGCAGCCAGCCTCTAGTGGACACTCCAGGAACTGCAGGATTTTACACTTCAGCCTCTAGTGGACACTCCAGGAACTGCAGGATGTTACACTTCAGCATCAGCTTCAATTTTAAACACCAGAGGCTGCTGCCTGATCTGATGCCTAATTTGATGGATATTAAAGACTAACTTAACCCTCTTTTCTGCTCCAATTTTTGCATGAGAAGCACAAAGGTATCTCAAAGTGTCTTGGTGTCCTGTAGGCCTGTACAGTACCTCTTGAATGCCCACTGTGTGTGACGATGCTCTCTAACAGTGAAGTCTCTGTGTTTCAAAGTGATTAATTGCGGGTAATCCCCTGAGGTTGAAACATTAGAGGCAGGGACGCCTCCCGGTGAGTCCGGCCTGTTTTATTCTGAATGAGAGCTCAGATATCTGAGTCCCTGTGAGCACAAAGACGTCTCCTCAGCAGACCTCTAAATATAGCATCAGGTGCTGATCCTCCTTCACTTCATCTCCAATATTGATCCTAGTTTGAGCACGTTTCTGCTCGTGGAGCTTATTAGAAACATGCAGAGGCTTTTTAGGTCGGGTACAATCACTTCTATCTGAACCACTTCTCTCGACCGCTTCCATCGCTGCAACACCTGTTGACCTGATAACTGCTCTCATATCTGACAAACCGAGGGGCGTCCAAAACAGCCGTGTGTGGGGGAGGGGTCTTAAAATGGCTAGGTGGCCCTTCCCACTTACAGAGGCGGTTTCTAGGGGCATAATAACAGACTGTCGAGAAGGAGAACCAAAGGAGAGACTCTTATGACCTACAAAGACGAACATAACAACTGAACCAGCTGTGAGATGAATATCGTTACTTCATATTGATCACAGAATCTTGTTTACTTTTGTTTTGGCACTCGTCTGCCTCCGTCTCTGCGAGTAAAACAGGACTGAGGAGCAGGGGGAAGTGTGGAGACAAATTCCAAGCAAGATGCTGACAATTTAGTGGTTCAAGATTCGATCTTTTCTCCTCCACATCAGGGTCAGACTCTGAATCACTCAAACTTATTTAACCTTTTGAACCGCTGGGTCAGATCACCAGAGAGGAGGTCAAACCTCTGCACCCGCTCATCGACATATCGTTAAGATACAAATTGAAGTTAAACCAAATTGTGTACTTAAGTGGTAGCAACAATGATTGAATGTTGTAAATAGTTTGCATGGCATCTTCAACAACATGTATTCTGTGTGATTATGTGAAGGTAAGTGAAACACGTTGGCAGTAAATCAGGAGAGATCAGGAGAGACGTCTGACTGAACTGAACCCGTTTGTTCAGGCACAGAGCGATAACACCGAACACGACCAAATTCATAAAAAATGATTCAATCAGGTAATCTAATGAGACATTTCCACTCACTGAAAATAATGCAAAGAATCTGCAGAAGACACAGTGTGTGTCTGTGTGAGAGCAGAAGAGATTAAAGCTGCTTAAGTAACAAAGTCATTAAGCACAGGCGCTCCTGTTGTTTTGGAAGATTCTCTCCCCACAGATTCAGCTTCATGCCCGCCTTTGATGAGGGGGATTTCCTGTAGTGATACATCATTTATTTTGGTGTTTTCAGAGCGTTCAGTGTTTATCAAAAACACTGAGCACATGCTTCATACAGATTGATGCGACGGCTTCGAAGCGCCCGAAGACACCGAGGCCGCACAGACTGAAGATTCTTTATGTGAGAGGTCGAAGGAAACGGTGCTACAGGAAAATTCTACAGAAGCAAAGTGAGGCTGGAATGAGGTCGAGGCAGAACCGAGCGAGACCCTGAAGAAGATTTTTTTTAATGCTTGTTAGCAACAAGTGAGCATTTTCAAACGTTCAGTATTTGACTTTAAAAAATGGCAGCATGTAAAAAGTTTGAGGTTCATGTTTTTGTTGATGCACTTAAAGGGAACATTAAAAGAAAAACTGACTTCCAGGATCTATTCTCCTGCAGACCTGGAGAGGGTCTTCACTCAGAGAGATGTTAACAGCACATCGGGCATGATCGTACATGAGATAATCACACCTATTTGGTTTTTTGAACCAGGCTGTAAACATGTTAATCTCTGCTGTAAAAACAGGCTTTTTAGAATGGGTGTGTATGTGACTTCCTGTGCTTCTGCAGCCAGCCTCTAGTGGACACTCCAGGAACTGCAGGATGTTACACTTCAGCATCGGCTTCTTTTTTAAAGACTTGAGGTTGCCGCTGGGCTGAGACTTATATCACAGATGTTACGGTAACTGTTCACATACTCAACTAAATAAAAGTGTGGGACTGTGTTGATGATTTTTGCATTGCAGATAAAAAGAAAACCCAGAGGGCAGGTTTCATAAGTTGATGAGATCAGACACTTACGATGTTATGAGGAATGACTGCCATGACAGTTGCTAAGGTTACGGGGGTCAAATACAGATTATTGTCACAATTCATATCTTTAGTCCAATGTGAGGTATTCATATTTATATGACCGACACTTTGGTTCACTTCAACTCGTCTACAGAGGTTTATCTGGCCCCTGATTAGCTCCAGACGGATTTATCTTCCAGGAATCTGATTTATTGATTTATTTGGTGAACTTGTGACTTCACAATCGGGTCTTTTTTAACCCCCAAAACATCAAAAATGAAATCAAGAGATTGTCATGAATCAGTCAGGCTGATCCTGCCAACACTTATAAAAGATCATTTATCTGTGTGCTGTTAGTCATGTCTGACTCTTTTGTAACAGGCTGTAATAATCACTGTGACCTGTAGGGGGCAGGAGCAGGGCTTGAGATGAACCAACCTGAACCTCCACATCAGCAGCAGCAGCAGTGAGTGTTTCTCTGTGTGTTGTTGTTGTTGTTGTTGTTGTTGTTGTTGTTACTCACGTTGTAGAGGTCTGTAGCCATCTGTTGGAGCTGAGGGAGGCCCCCGCCCCTCTGCTGCTCCGCCTGAAGCTCCGCCTCCTGTTTGACGTGACACTGAGAGGACGACAGGCTCTGCACGCACTGATCCATCGCCCTCTCATTCTTTATGAGCTGCGCGTTCGCTGTGTTCACCTGCTGCCCCATCGGCCTCTGCTGCACGGACACAAACGCATCATCACATCACACAGAAACTTCAGAAACCAATAAATCCGGATAAATCGATATTTGGCATGTGGTATCTACCGTTACAAAGTGCTGCTGCATGTGCTGGTTGTGTGTGTTGCGGAGGTTCTGCAGGTGGAGCTGCTGCATGGCCTGTGACTGCTGCTGCTGCAGCTGAGCGTTGGGTCTCTGCTGCTGCTGCTGCTGCTGCTGGAGGCGGAGCAGCTGCTGGTGGCTGTGCTGGCTCAGCTGAGGGGGCTGCTGACCCTGCTGGGAGCCCTGCAGGTCGGGGTGAGGCTGGTGCTGGTGGGACTGGCTGAGCGGGTACGGAGGAAGCCTCTGGTCCAGAGGCAGTTTGCTGGTGTCCAGAGGGACACCCTGTTGGAGGTTAAGGTTGGATGTTAGCAGCAGACTCACAGGGAACACTAACAGGTGAAAAGAGTTTTAAACTGCTTCAACCAGAAGCAGTCCTCCTGAGATTATCAAGATATTTTCAGGAGTGAAGATGTGAAAACAACCTGGGTTGTCTTTAAAAAAAAAGAGGCTCAGAACTGATTTCTTTTTGGCTTTTTAAAAAGCCGATCTGAAGTGACATCGCGTCTTCTGTTGAGATAAAAATCAGGTAGAAATGAAGCGGCCGAGTGTGGAAGTCAAACGTGCATCCAGAACTTAGCCGCTACACCCTGGGCCCCTGGTCTAACTACCGCTTAAAACACCTAAATCAACAATTACAAAAAACTAAACTTACTGATGGAAAATAACTGAATTTGTGGGTGGAGTCTGGAGGCTTTGAAGATAGCGATGTGGCGGCTGTTTCTG
Organism: Labrus mixtus; assembly: GCF_963584025.1. Lineage (NCBI taxonomy): Eukaryota > Metazoa > Chordata > Actinopteri > Labriformes > Labridae > Labrus > Labrus mixtus. The sequence continues at coordinate 107,773 of NW_026870144.1, forward strand.
GTGAAAATAAAAAGGATCTGAACTTTGTACGAAGAGGTTTCTTTCTGAAGAAAATCTGTCTGTGTGTCAGAAGTTTAAACCATCACTGATATTAAGCTGCTTAAGAAGTGTTTTAATCGTAGTTTTTCAATAACAAAAACACACAATAGGGACGATTATTTTCTTATTTTTCCTGTCGTTCGGTTCGTTTTACGCAGCATGAAGTCCTGATCTGCCTGAAAGGGTTTTCCACGCTCTGTTCCTGAAAGAGTTTGGATAAGTGAAGCAACCTGAGGATGAGCGACAGAAGAGGAAATCATTTTCGCTAAAAGAGAACACTACATCTTTCTTTTCCTCCCGCTGAAACCACGAGTGACTTTAAGTCCCTGGAGGAATTCATTTTAAAGAGAGTGAAAGGTTTCCTGCTCTGTTTACAGCACGCTCAGATGCCCGAGGACTTACCTTCAGCATGTAGCCTACTTTATGAATCCTAGTGTGAAAGTCCTAGTTAGACTTTGTGAATTATGAAAAATGATTGAAGGAATCTCTGTGCCATTGTAACTATTAGAAACTCCCTAAAAATAAACCTTGACTTCGAGATTTTAAACACTTTTATGAACAAGCTTTTCTTCATGATTTGGCTTGTTTTGATTGGATTTAAATTTCTCTTTTAGGGCTGTCACACCTGCAGAAACATCCAGATCGTATCACTCTGAGGGTCATGTGATCACTCTGAGCACTCTGAGCGTCATGTGATCACTCTGAGCACTCTGAGCGTCATGTGATCACTCTGAGCGTCATGTGATCACTCTGAGCGTCATGTGATCACTCTGAGCACTCTGAGCGTCATGTGATCACTCTGAGCGTCATGTGATCACTCCGAGGGTCATGTGATCACTCTGAGCGTCATGTGATCACTCCGAGCGTCATGTGATCACTCCGAGGGTCATGTGATCACTCCGAGGGTCATGTGATCACTCTGAGGGTCATGTGATCACTCCGAGGGTCATGTGATCACTCTGAGGGTCATGTGATCACTCTGAGGGTCATGTGATCACTCTGAGCATCATGTGATCACTCCGAGGGTCATGTGATCACTCTGAGGGTCATGTGATCACTCTGAGCGTCATGTGATCACTCCGAGGGTCATGTGATCACTCCGAGGGTCATGTGATCACTCTGAGGGTCATGTGATCACTCTGAGGGTCATGTGATCACACAAACATCTGAATGTTTCTCCTCCAGCCTCCTCGTATTTATTCTGCAGAAAGTCAGAGTGATCTGATGTGAGAACACAGCAGGATATAATCAGGAGAATTCACCTGGAGTCAGTGGGAGGGGCCAGTGGGAGGGGGTGGTGACCTTTATTCACCTGTGATCGCTGCACGACCATAGACTGTCTGCACGCCACTTCTACCATCTCAAACACGTCCCTAGAAAATGATCAAGTCCCTGATGTGAGACACAGAGTGCCTCCTTAAGGCTCTAACCCCGGGGGGGAAGTTCCTGCAGCTTAAATATTCAGCCTACAGTTTTGTTTATTAACATGTTTAAATGGAGTCTGAAGCCTTTTTCATGCATGCACTCCTCACAGTATAAAAAAAGATGGCGATAGAGTTTCATGAAACGAAGGTTAGCAGTATTTTCAGATGCGTCTGAAAGCCGTCGGTCTGATTTGAAGCTTGGAGAAAAAGGATCGTTTGTGTGTTTTATTTACAGGGAGCGACTGCTGCTGTGTGGTTGTTGTTACCTGTGTGATGGAGGACAGGGTGGGGGAGATGGTGGGGGAGAACTGTTTGGAGTGATGCCTCCGAGCCTCCCCTCCCATGGGCAGGATGAGCGGGGAGAGCTGCGCCCGTCTCCGCGGCGACGTGCTGAGCGACGGCTGGCCCTGCCCACTCAGCAGCGGCGAGTAAGAGGAGCAGGAGGATCCGGAGCCGCCCACGCCGCCGCCGCTGCCGTAGCTGGGGTTACTGCTGGACACCGACTGAAGGGAGGAGTTGCTGAGGGAGGAGTGCAGCGATTGGCTGCTGAGGGAGGACTGCAGGGAGGGGGAGGAGCTTAAGGAGGACTGCAGGGAGGGGTTGCTGAGCGACGAGTGCAGGGACGCAGAGCTCAAAGAGTTGGAGAAGGAGTGGCTGCTGAGCGAGGACTGGATGTTGGGGTTGCTTAGCGATGACTGCAGGGAGGGGTTACTGAGCGTGCTCTGTAGAGACGCCATGAGACCTGAGGAGGCAAAAAAAATAATGAACACAATTGTACTCTCGACATCCACAGAGAAAACATGGACACACAATAATAATTATGCAATCATTTTCAGTCATCTTGATGTTTTTTCCTTCAGACGTCAGGACGGACAAGAGAGACGGACAGGAGAGACGGACAAGAGGACAGGAGAGACGGACAAGAGGACAGGAGAGACGGACAGGAGAGACAGACAGGAGAGACAGACAGGAGAGACGGACAAGAGAGACGGACAAGAGGACAGGAGAGACGGACAGGAGAGACAGACAGGAGAGACGGACAAGAGAGACGGACAAGAGGACAGGAGAGACGGACAGGAGAGACAGACAGGAGAGACGGACAGGAGAGACGGACAAGAGGACAGGAGAGACGGACAGGAGAGACAGACAGGAGAGACGGACAAGAGAGACGGACAGGAGAGACAGACAGGAGAGACGGACAAGAGAGACGGACAGGAGAGACGGACAAGAGGACAGGAAAGACGGACAGGAGAGACGGACAAGAGAGACGGACAGGAGAGACGGACAAGAGGACAGGAGAGACAGACAAGAGGACAGGAGAGACGGACAGGAGAGACAGACAGGAGAGACGGACAAGAGAGACGGACAGGAGAGACGGACAAGAGGACAGGAAAGACGGACAGGAGAGACGGACAAGAGAGACGGACAGGAGAGACGGACAAGAGACAGACAAGAGAGACAGACAAGAGAGACGGACAGGAGAGACGGACAAGAGAGACAGACAAGAGAGACGGACAGGAGAGACGGACAAGAGGACAGGAAAGACGGACAGGAGAGACGGACAAGAGAGACGGACAGGAGAGACGGACAAGAGGACAGGAGAGACAGACAAGAGGACAGGAGAGACGGACAGGAGAGACAGACAGGAGAGACGGACAAGAGAGACGGACAAGAGAGACGGACAAGAGGACAGGAAAGACGGACAGGAGAGACGGACAAGAGAGACGGACAGGAGAGACGGACAAGAGACAGACAAGACAGACAGACAAGAGAGACGGACAGGAGAGACGGACAAGAGAGACAGACAAGAGGACAGGAGAGATGGACAGGAGAGACAGACAAGAGAGACGGACAAGAGAGACGGACAGGAGAGACGGACAGGAGAGACGGACAGGAGAGACGGACAAGCGAGACGGACAGGAGAGACGGACAAGAGAGACGGACAAGAGAGACGGACAGGAGAGACGGACAAGAGAGACAGACAAGAGAGACGGACAGGAGAGACGGACAAGAGAGACAGACAAGAGACGGACAGGAGAGACAGACAAGAGAGACGGACAGGAGAGACGGACAAGAGACAGACAAGAGAGACAGACAAGAGAGACGGACAAGAGGACAAGAGACACGGGCAGGAGAGACGGACAGGAGAGACGGACAAGAGGACAGGAGAGACAGACAAGAGAGACGGACAAGAGGACAGGAGAGACAGACAAGAGAGACGGACAAGAGAGACGGACAAGAGAGACGGACAGGAGAGACGGACAAGAGAGACGGACAAGAGAGACGGACAGGAGAGACGGACAAGAGAGACGGACAGGAGAGACGGACAGGAGAGACGGACAAGAGAGACAGACAGGAGGACAGGAGAGACGGACAAGAGAGACGGACAGGAGAGACGGACAAGAGAGACGGACAAGAGGACAGGAGAGACGGACAAGAGAGACGGACAAGAGGACAGGAGAGACGGACAGGAGAGACGGACAAGAGAGACGGACAAGAGGACAGGAGAGACGGACAAGAGGACAAGAGAGACGGACAGGAGAGACAGACAGGAGAGACGGACAAGAGAGACGGACAAGAGGACAAGAGAGACGGACAGGAGAGACGGACAGGAGAGACAGACAGGAGAGACGGACAAGAGAGACGGACAAGAGGACAGGAGAGACGGACAGGAGAGACGGACAAGAGGACAGGAGAGACAGACAAGAGGACAGGAGAGACGGACAGGAGAGACGGACAAGAGGACAGGAGAGACGGACAAGAGGACAGGAGAGACGGACAGGAGAGACGGACAAGAGGACAGGAGAGACGGACAAGAGGAATTTAAATCTGTCGTGTGTTGAGCTGCTCCACCACTTTGTTTTACAGAGAAATCATCATCTTTCAGTTCAGTTTCAATTTGTTCAACTCATGTAGAATTTAATATTTGTTTAGTGTGTGGGGTGAGAGCAACATTTATGAGAGTCTAAGGGCGATTTCACATCAGGCACCTCCCCCCTCCCCCCACCCCGGTCTGCGTTCACATTAGTAGCACCGTCCCCGAGTACACCTGTGTATGTTCACAGTCCGTTACAGCAGGTGGCAGCATGCACAAGAAAAAGAAGTAACCATGGCAACCACTCGCTAGCTGAGTCCATCCTGCTAACTGTGGATGTTTTTGTTTATTTCTGAGACGCCAACAACGACCGTCTTCCTACATCGACATCTATGACATCTACATGTACCGTGCAGCTCAGAGGATGAAACCGGCCGTGCTGCACGGATACAACATTTTTTTTTTTTTCTTCAGAGCAAAATTGAAACATGTTTTGCATACAAAGGAGAGCAACTAACATCAGCAAAGACACAACACACCCAGGAAACAGACTGTTTGTCCCCCTACCATCTGGAAAGAGGTATCGCACCAGCTTCTTCCCCCGAGCTGTAGCGTCCACAGTACGTGAGGCTTCAGGACTGTGAGTCTGACATGGTGGTCTGCAGTACAGGGGCCCCTCAGGGGACAGTTCTCTCCCCTTTTCGCTTCACCCTGTACACCTCAGACTTCTGTTACAACTCTGGGAGCTGCCACCTGCAGAAGTTCTCCGATGACACAGCCATCGTGGGGTGTGTGTCTAAGGGGAGCGAACAGGAGTACAGGCAGGTTATCATGGACTTTGTCGACTGGAGTGAACTCAACCACCTTCAGCTCAACGCCAGCAAGACAAAGGAGATGGTGATTGACTTCCGCAGGAAGTCACCCCAGACTGCACCGGTGAACATGGACATCGAGAGGGTGGAGACGTACAAATACCTGGGTGTTCACCTCAACAATAAACTGGACTGGTCACACAACACCGACGTCCTGTACAAGAAGGGCCAAAGTCGACTTCACCTGCTGAGACGACTGAGGTCCTTTGGAGTGTGCAGGACTCTGTTAAGGACTTTTTATGACACTGTGGTGGCGTCTGCACTTTTCTATGCAGTGGTCTGCTGGGGAGGAGGGAGCACAGAGACAGACAGGAAGAGACTGAACAGACTGGTCAGGAGGGCCAGTTCTGTCCTGGACTGTCCTCTGGACTCTGTAGAGGAGGTGGGTGAGAGGAGGATGTTAGTGAAGCTGACATCCATCATGGACAACCCCTCTCACCCCCTGCATGACACTGTGGGGGCCCTGAACAGCTCCTTCAGCAGCAGACTGAAACACCCACCCTGCAAGACAGAGCGCTACCGCAGGTCGTTCATCCCATCTGCAGTCAGACTGTTTAATCAGACTCTTTAACAACATCACCACCTCATGCTACACACTGTGTGTGTTTTTAAATAACAATAACTCTTTACAGTGTAGTTACTGTGTAACTTTACATTATTGTATTTTTTTATTTAACTGATGTAAATATGTTTGATTTGATTTTAACTTCTATTTTTATTTTTAATAATTATATTCCCGTCCCCTGTTTTCTGGAGCTGCTGTAATGCACAAATTTCCCCCACGAGGGATCAATAAAGTTTATCTTTAACTTATTTTTATCTCATAGATTGCTGCTGGGCTGTTTGTCACCAACCAAATTTCGTTGTATCGCATACAATGACAATAAAGTGTCTTATCTTAGTCAAAGTTACAAACGTTTTTCAGAAAGTAAAGAGAAACAATAAAACAGGTATAAGACACAGTTGTCTAAACATTCTTATAAAATCAGGTGAGACAAATAAACATTTTGTAAAAGACAATTCAAAGCTTGGCAAAGCCACTGTGAGTAAAAGTAAAAGGATGAAACGTTTTTTAAAGAGACAGGAGCCGTTTAGAATGACGCCATAAAGCGGTCCACTTCCTTTGTTTGAGCACAGTTGCGTTCACATCGACCGTACTCGAGTACACATGAATCACACCCGAGACCACCTCAAGCGGACTAGACTCGATACCCGAACCGGACTTGACTTTGGGGTCCAGTGTCCTCGGATCAGGAGCGCCTTGACTCTCCCTCTCTGATCTTCTCTGAGCAGCTGTAAAGTGTAAACTCCTTCTTTTGTCTCCCGTCTGTCACTTTCAAATCCTGCGCCTGCTCAGGGAGTCGGCTCATCCCCAGGTGATCTCAGCAGGTGAAAACATCAGCGCCGTCCCTGAACGCACCCTGCTAACTTCACCTCCCTTCAAGCGGCCTTACCTTGCCTTACCTTACTTCACCTCCCTCCTCCCTCCCTCCTCTGTGTCTTTTTATACACTCAGTAGGTCAGGTTCAACCGCAGTCTATTTTCTGACCTGATTCAAACCGGGAGCTCGACACAGAAGACAAAGAACTCTGCTGCTGCTGCGTTGATCAAATCTGAGATATGCGTTACTGGCAACACTTTTAAGATTTATGACCCCGTCAGCTGGCACTAGAGCTGGTGTGACCACATGTCTTTGACAGAGATGAATGGCAGCACGGTAAGTCATCAGACTGTCCTGCACGTGTTCTGCAGCATGTAGAGAACTACACGTTTCAAACGTCTGTTTCAGGAGAGTATAAAGGGACAAACGTGCAGAAATACCTGCAGCAAGGATTTAACCTGAAACATAAACTATAACTTTAAGGACTGCTGTGTGTGTGAAAGTCACAAAGAGGGAGGCGTGATGGTAGACAACCACCTGAAACACATCACGCTGTCACTTTATTTGTAGCTCAGTGCGGCGGCGGTATCTCAGTCTGTGAGAACTCGGGTTGGGGACCGGAGGGTCGCCGGTTCAATTCCCGGTGCGGACCAAGTCTGAAAGTTGGTCTGGCAGCTGGAGAGGTGACAGGTCACTT
>NW_026870144.1:120000-130434 GCF_963584025.1 Labrus mixtus
CTGGAAATGCTGTCTCAGTCTAACTTTCAGTCAACCTAACGACAGGCTGAGAGCTGGAGCTGAGGTGGGTTTTAAACCTCCTGACAAACCGTTACACCGCGCCCATCTGTCAATCAGGTCAGCTACACGCCTTATTGTGAATAACTCTTATCCTTCATCAAATCAAAACTGATGAGTCATCAAAACATTCACCCCCCGTACAGTGTGTGTCCATCCAGACATGAGCTAATCACACCTATTTGGTTTTTTGAACCAGGCTGTAAACATGTTAATCTCTGCTGTAAAAACAGGCTTTTTAGAATGGGTGTGTATGTGACTTCCTGTGCTTCTGCAGCCAGCCTCTAGTGGACACTCCAGGAACTGCAGGATGTTACACTTCTACTTCGGCTTCATGTTTAAACACCAGAGGCTGCAGCTTAGTCAATGCTCGACCACTCAGTGCACATCATGTCTTAATCGTCCTGTTTAGTTCGCTCCTTTATATTCCAGTTGTGTTTGCCTCTAATTTATTTGTATTTATCTGTTTTGATTTTTTTTACCTACTTGCTACTTGTCTTGTGTTGCTGCAATGCCCTAATTTCCCCTCTGGGGATCAACAAAGTGTTATCTCATCTTTAAAATAAAATAAACATGAATAATCTTGCAAATCAAACAGTTGTTACAAAATGAATGAAAAACAGGAAACTATAAAATGTGTGTGTTTACCTTCTTGTTGTCCCAAGGTTTGAGAAGTTTCCCCTCGTCTAACATGTTCTCTTCGATGGGGGGGACGGGGTACGGAAACACTGAGGGACAAAACACACAAGTGTGTAAACATTCAGGCGTTCGATCTGCTCCGAGGCTCAGCTGCTCCCGAGTTGTAGTAAGAAATGATTCACGACTCCTTCAGGGCTCTCACAGGCTCCAGCATGTGTTACAAGTACGGGTTTTGTTTTGATATTAAAAAAAAAAAAACCTCAAGATAAGAACGCAGCAAATCAGATGTTGGGGTTTCCTAAACCCTGTGAAACGGACCCCCGGGGGTCTTTATTGCGTGCCAGAGTCGGTGAGTTAACACAGCTGTGTGTGACGAGTGTGACCTGCTTCACCAGCCGACAGAAAGAGCAGGACACACACGTTACACTGCGGAGTGTTTTCTGCTCTGAATCAGACGCAGATTAAGAATGTTAGCCGACTCACAGAGAAGTCCTCTGGGAGTTTTTCAGTTTTCACTAGAGATGCACCGACTGTGATCGCCTGGATGATTTGGACGCAGTCGACATTTTAGATGAAAAATATGTTTTAAAAGTGCGTCCAATGCACCAGATTTTACAGCACGTGAGCACTAGGTTTTTTTTTTTACAATACTTTGGTAGACTTTTGTTAAAAACTGAGCATACACCCAAAGATCCACCAAAACTCAAAAGTAGAACAATCTTCGTAAATAAAAGAACAACACTGCAGCCATAAATCTGCTACAAGGAAATGTTGAAGATGTTTGGTTTCTTTAAACCAGACAAGATTGTGTGTGTGTGTGTGTGTGTGTGTGTGTGTGTGTGTGTGTGTGTGTGTGTGTGTGTTTGCAGTTACTCACTTCTTCTTCCCTCTCCGTCGCTCTGACCTGCAGGATCACACACACAGACAGACGTTGGATTATAATCACAACAACTTCTTTTCTTTTGAGAACTTTCTTAGCTCATAGAAAAAAGCTTTTTCACAACAAGCAGGTCGTTAAAGCTGAAATAAGCAAATTCTAATTAGTTTCTCTATTAGAAGGGCATTAAAAGGATGTTTCAAGAAACATATTTCTACAGGAAATTATCACGCTTTGTTGATGTTTGAGATCAAGTATTCTTTTAGCAGACACTTTTATCCAAAGCGACGAACATCAGAGAGAAAGAACGACACAAGGGAGGATCTAGAGAGGAGGAGACAACGACAGGAAGTGCAGACAAACAGCTTTAAGTCTGACTGGACACACAGGTGCTGACAGGAAGTGAGCACAACATCCACAGCTGATCTTGAGAGTTCTAATCAGCATCAGAACCATCCTAAATATCATCATCATCATTAAGTTAGTAGGTATTCATGAAAGAGCTGGGTCTTTAGCTTTTTCTTAAAGGTGCAGAGGGACTCTGCAGATCACATGGAGTTTGGAAGTTCATTCCACCACCGGGGGGCGACAGAGGAGAAGAGTCTAGTCAGAGACTTAGGACTCTGTTGTGGAGGTTGGATCAGACGCCTTTCATTGGCAGAGCGTGGGGGGGGGGGGGGGGGGGGGTGTAGACCTGGATGAGTTTAGCTAAGGAGGAGACGTTTTTGAGGCTGTTTTGTAAGCGAGCAGCAGAGTTTTAAGTTTGAAGAGTCGTGCTGCTGCGTTTTGGGATCATCTGCAGGGGTTTGATATTGAGCGTAGGAAGACCTGCCAGTAAGGAGCTGTGAAATTCAATGCGTGATATCACCAGAGCCTGAACCAGGAGCTGGTCTGAGTAAGAAGTTGGATGTATGTCGCGGTTGGAGGCCAGGAAACAGAGTGGTAGCCAAAGCAAGGAGCCTAAACCAGATGTAAAGAGGTCACTTCCCTCTGTTTTTGTGAAAAGCCTGATAGCTGAGTTCTGTTCAGTCTGAAGCACATTTTTCTTTATATTGAGTTTATATTGAGAACATCCTGATCCTGCTGGCAGTGAGAGGAAACCCTGTTTAGACTGAGATCTTTATCCTGAGGAAACGTGTGAGCGGCTCAGTCGGGGGCCGGAAAAGTCTTTTTTAACCATGAACAGGTCACGTTCAGAATAAAAATGAAAAAAAAACAGAAACCTCCGCCCTCGTCTAGACAGACGCATCGTTTTCACTTCACCTCATCGTGGTTTTAAGGGACCACATTTTAGTCCTCTTGAAGGAAACGAGAGAAATGATCGACTCTCCCTCAAACTTCATCAGAAACTCTTCCTACACTGCTGCATGAACAAAACTTACACTGATCTCTGATTTACACACATGGCAACTCAATGTGATGCAGATTTAAATACAAGTTCTTAAAGGGAGGTAACACATAAATAAATCATAAAGTCTGTCCTGTGTAAATGTGTCTCTGAGTCATGACTGTCTACAATGAGGGAGAAGCTCAAGTCCCGCTGGCTGTGTTGTTGTCAGAGCCGTGTTTACATGGACGGGACGGCCGGCTCCTCCCCTTGTGTATAAAAGCTGTTTTAGTCAAGAACTAGAGAAGAAGAACATACTCACTGATTATTTGGATGTTAGTAAGAGTTTTTAGATCACGCTCATTCTGTGTCAGTTTACATGAAATGTGAAGCAACGAGCTAACTAAAGAGCGCTAACATTAGCATGCTAACACAACAATGTGAAGCTACGAGCTAACTAAAGAGCGCTAACATTAGCATGCTAACACAACACAACTGAAACCTGGATCCGCCCAGAAAATACACCAGCTGCTCTTTGTGTTGACACAGTGTTCTCACACACACCCCGCTCTGTTGGACGTGGAGGTGGTACAGGTATCCTCATTTCTAATACCTGGAAATTCAATAAACTCTTCCCACTGAGCAACAACTCCTTATTTGAATATCACACAATCTTGGTTACTGCTCCTATTAAAATGTACATTGCTATCATTTACCGCCCACCAGGATGTAATCTGAATGATTTTGTTGTGGAACTGGACATGCTACTCTCAGAAATCCCTGATGATGGAACACCACTGATTGTAATGGGAGACATGAATATACACACTGATAAAGCCCAGGCAACAGACTTCCTGTCCTCATTTGACCTCACGCAGGTCCCAACTCCTCCTACCCACAAAGCTGGCAACACTCTTGATTTAATGCTGACTCGGAACTGCTCGACAGCAAACCTGACTGTCACCCCTCTACATCTATCAGACCACTTCTTTATTCAATTCACAATCTCTGTGCTGGAACTCCCTCAGGCACACCCACAAATGGTGTCATACCACCAAAACATGCGATCGCTCAAGCCAGCTCAGCTGTCTAACGAGGTAATGGCTGCCATGCCTGCCCAAAAGGTCTTTACCGCACTCTCTACAGACGAGGCTACAGACACACTCTCTACAGACGAGGCTACAGACACACTCTGCTCCACACTAGCCTCTGCCCTCTGGTGTCCAAACCCGCTCACAAAACCCACCCTAGCCCATGGCTCATGGAAGTCATAAGAGAGCAAAGAGCAGGGCTGAGGTCAGCAGAGAGAAAATGGCAAAAATCCAAACAGTCCGCTGACCTCAATGACTATAAGCAAAGACTTGTCTCATTTTCCTCCAGCCTGAAAACGGCCAAGACGACATATTATCAGAACAAGATATGCAATGCCACAGATACAAGAAAAATGTTTTCTGCTTTTAACTCACTGCTTCAACCACCACCTCCTCCACCCTCTGATCTGTTCACACCAGACATGTTTGCCTCGTATTTTACTGAAAAGGTTGCAACCATCAGTAACCAGTTTTCTGAGCCTGACCAACTCAGCCCAAAGGCACCAACCAAAAGTGCCTCACTCGACTCATTCTCCTCTCTGACTGAGGATGAAGTCTCTAAGCTTGTGCTAGACTCTCGGCCCACCACCTGTCCTCTGGACCCAATACCATCAAGCCTCCTGCAGACCATTTCCTCTCCACTTAATGCTGCACTTAAGCATATCATCAACTCCTCTCTGTCAACGGGTGTGTTCCCCACCGCATTCAAGCAAGCTCGGGTCACCCCTCTGCTCAAAAAACCCACACTAAACCCAGCCCAGGTTGAAAACTACAGACCAGTTTCTCTTCTGCCCTTTCTGTCAAAAATACTTGAGCGCACAGTCTTTAAGCAAGTCTCTGAGTTCCTGTCCAGAAACGATCTGTTTGACCCAAATCAGTCAGGCTTTAAGCGGGGCCACTCTACTGAAACTGCACTACTGTCAGTAACAGAATCGCTGCGTGCTGCCAGAGCTGCGGGTCAGTCCTCAGTTCTATTACTGCTAGACCTGTCTGCTGCCTTTGACACAGTCAACCATCAAATCCTCCTATCCACGCTCTCTGAACATCTCAGGATCTGCCCTCTGCTGGTTCTACCTCTCTGGGCGATCCTTTAGAGTGTCGTGGAAGGGAGAAGTGTCCAAAGCGCACAGCTTATCCACAGGGGTACCTCAGGGGTCAGTGCTTGGTCCCCTTCTCTTCTCCATATACACAAGCTCACTTGGTTCAATAATCCGCTCTCATGGCTTCTCATACCACTGCTATGCTGACGATACCCAGCTCTTCCTGTCATCCCCGCCAGACGATGTTACAGTCTCTACAAGAATCTCATCATGCCTTGCTGATATCTCTAAACGGATGAATGAACGGCACCTTCAACTCAATCTTTCAAAGACTGAGCTCCTTGTCATCCCAGCCAGTCCCTCTATGCAACCACAGATCAATATCCAGCTTGGAACAACCAAACTCATGCCCACAAAGTCTGCAGGAACCTGGGTGTCATGATTGATGACCAGCTAACTTTTAAGGTTCAAGTAGCCTCGATTGCCCGGTCATGTCGATTTGCCCTGAACAACATCAGGAAGATCAGACCTTACCTGTCAGAACTACACAGCTCCTGGTACAGGCTCTTGTGATATCATGCATCGACTATTGCAACTCTCTACTGGCAGGTCTTCCTACATGCTCTATCAAACCTCTGCAAATGATACAAAATGCAGCAGCACGACTGGTCTTCAACCTTCCTAAAAGAGCACATGTCACTCCGCTGTTCATCTCCTTACACTGGCTCCCAGTTACTGCTCGCATCAGATTTAAAACTCTGCTGCTCGCTTACAAAACACCGACAAAAACATCTCCTCCTTACTTTAACTCTCTGATCCAGGACCCAGCTCTTTCATGAATACCTACTAACTTAATGATGATGGTCTCCATATTATTGATGATGATGATGGTAATGACGATGGTTTTTGTTTGATAAAGACGACTTATAAGATGGTTTCTATACTGATTAGAGCTCTCAAGAACTGCCCTCAATGTTGTGCTTTGCCTCTGGTCACTTCCTGTCAGCACCTGTGTGTCCAATCAGACTCAAAGCTGATCGTTTGCTCTTACTGACATTGTTCCCTTTTTTCTAGATCCTTGCTTGTGTTGTTCTTACTCTCTGATGTACGTCGCTTTGGATAAAAGAGTCTGCTAAGTGAATTGTAGAATTGTAGAACAATGCAGGACAATTTTGTCTGCAGCTTGTGCTAAAATCCTTTTAGCAGGTTGTGTGTTTTCTGCAGCAGCAGGTTGTGTGTTTTCTGCAGCAGCAGGTTGTGTGTTTTCTGCAGCAGGTTGTGTGTTTTCTGCAGCAGGTTGTGTGTTTTCTGCAACAGGTTGTGTGTTTTCTGCAGCAGGTTGTGTGTTTTCTGCAACAGGTTGTGTGTTTTCTGCAGCAGGTTTTGTGTTTTCTGCAGCAGGTTGTGTGTTTTCTGCAGCAGGTTGTGTATTTTCTGCAACAGGTTGTGTGTTTTCTGCAGCAGCAGGTTGTGTGTTTTCTGCAGCAGGTTGTGTGTTTTCTGCAGCAGGTTGTGTGTTTTCTGCAGCAGGTTGTGTATTTTCTGCAACAGGTTGTGTGTTTTCTGCAGCAGCAGGTTGTGTGTTTTCTGCAGCAGGTTGTGTGTTTTCTGCAACAGGTTGTGTGTTTTCTGCAGCAGGTTGTGTATTTTCTGCAGCAGGTTGTGTATTTTCTGCAACAGGTTGTGTGTTTTCTGCAGCAGGTTGTGTGTTTTCTGCAGCAGGTTGTGTGTTTTCTGCAGCAGGTTGTGTATTTTCTGCAACAGGTTGTGTGTTTTCTGCAGCAGCAGGTTGTGTGTTTTCTGCAGCAGGTTGTGTGTTTTCTGCAGCAGGTTGTGTGTTTTCTGCAACAGGTTGTGTGTTTTCTGCAGCAGGTTGTGTGTTTTCTGCAACAGGTTGTGTGTTTTCTGCAGCAGGTTGTGTGTTTTCTGCAACAGGTTGTGTGTTTTCTGCAGCAGCAGGTTGTGTGTTTTCTGCAGCAGGTTGTGTATTTTCTGCAGCAGGTTGTGTATTTTCTGCAACAGGTTGTGTGTTTTCTGCAGCAGCAGGTTGTGTGTTTTCTGCAGCAGGTTGTGTGTTTTCTGCAGCAGGTTGTGTATTTTCTGCAACAGGTTGTGTGTTTTCTGCAGCAGCAGGTTGTGTGTTTTCTGCAGCAGGTTGTGGGTAGGGATGTCCATTTACAGTTATCTAAATACTCGTACCTGTCCCTGATTGTGGGTGTTTTTGTTTTGTGTTTTGCTGTCTTACCGGAGCGCCTGTTGCTCTGGGGGGTGAGTGTGTGTCCTCCGGTTGTGAAGGGGTCTCCTGTGGGAGGGTTCATGACACTGGTGTGGAGGGCCGAGTCGGAGTTTGTCCTGGGGGGCGAGAGACGCACAGTGTTAGGGGGATTGAGAGAAAGAGAGAGAGGGAGGAAAAGATAGCTTATAAACAAGTTGAAGGTTAGGCCAGTTTTCACTCTCCAACATGGTGTGATATAAAAGTAAAACACCCTCACATGTGAAGATACCAACCACACCGTACTCTCAAAATGAAACACAAACGGCAGTAGTTGTTTCTTCCCACACAAGAAACGAGCACTTCACAACTTCACCGGGTATTTACAGAGAGTCAGATATGGTGGAAAATGTTAAACCTCGAAGTGTGGACTATGGTTGTCCATCTTTTTATAGAGTATTTGTATTTATGGTTTAGGCCAATACACACTGAAAGCTAATTTTATGCACATATTCAAATAGCCTTTTTAGAGACAAAAAAAACACTCTCTCAAACTGAAGCAGTGTTTGAAAACAGCCTCCCAAAAGGTGCACAGAAGCATTAAAATCTTTATTTCTCAGCTCATTAAACCCCTTGGCTTAACTAAAAAAAAACATCTCTTATCACTAAAGTTCATTAACATTTTTTTAAATCAACAACAAACAACTATGCACCGACGCTACATCAGGTCTGAAAAGATAGAAGCACACCATCGGGTATTTATACACGCCAATGCTGCATCCAGTGTAACCCAGAACTTCCACCAGATACGTGTGCGTTGTGTGTGTCAGCTCCGCTCCACACCCTCGTCCAACAACACCCACAGCCTGCGATCTCAGAGCGCAGCACAGAGCAGCAACACCCGACAGCTGAAGACCCGAGACTGAGCCGTTTCCCAAAGTCATTACAGATTCACTCGCATCCACAAACACACATAAGGATCAGGGTTCACACCCGTCAAAATGTTGAGTGTTTTATTCTGAAAATAAACCGGATGTTTTAATTTTGTTTCGGTGTCTGACTTCCTGTCCCGCTCGATCTGCTCTGTGGTGAATTCATGCTCTGTGCTCCTGCAGAAACAGAAGCCTCCTGAGCCAGTGGAAGTACACACACATTGAATAAAGTAAAAGCCTCATCAGCGCCGCTTCTGACGGACCGAACACGCATCTGGTGGAATTTATCAGTAAATGAGTAAAGCATTAAAGACCTACGACAGGCTACTGTTGAAGCACTGAAGTAGAACAATGACATTTCCAAACCTTGACCTTCATTTGACATATGTAGAGTCTGAACGAGTAATAGATACAAAATGTTTTGGAATGGCACAAGACTGTCAGCTGTGATAAGAGCGGTAAAGGCTGCTGTGTAATTTTACACAAAAAAACAAAAAATGAGGCCACAGTAGATCAGCACCACCCGTGACATGAAAGGTAACATTAATGTTTTTATCAATGGGGTCTTAATGGCTTTGAATTGAGTTATGTAACAGATGTTTGAGGTTTAAAGAAATCATCTTCTTTAACAAAAAGTCAGGATTGCAGCCTCTGCCGCTGCAAGGTGAATTATTTAATAAGACCCAGTTTGAAAAGAGAACTTGAACTGGATTAAGATAGTACAAACACAGCTCTATCTTTGAATGTGAATTCTGCAATAAAAATGAGCTGTTTGTCTCTCAAAGTGAGACAATAACTGGCATGTATTCGTTTGCTCTAAATGTGACCTGGTCTTTCCAGATGTATTTCAAGTGCAGATACATGAGTGCACTCAACAGAAGCTAATGGAGAGAGCTTAATAACGTCAAAAGAAAAAAGAGATTCAATACACGAGAAGGAAGAACTCAGAAATATAGTGAGGATTTTTTATGGTTGTAGAAAGAAAGCTTTACTCCTCTAATCAAGTCAGCCCCCAAAAAAACTGAGTAAAGAAAACTGTACTGAAGTTAAGACTTTCTGAGGATGGTCAGCAGGAGGAAGAAAAAATAATTCAGAGGAAGGTAGAGGAAAACGAAGGATGAGGAGGATTCACCTGTTGAGTGCAGTGGTGGGGAGACGAAACAACTGGCTTTTATCCCCGGGGAAGTTTCCGGACCAATTCCTTTTCATGATCGACAAGAACAAATAATTATTTTCTATCCCAGAGCAGGAACAATCGGAAATGAGGTGGGGGAAAAAAAAATGAAGAGAAGAAGAGTGTGAGCTCCGAAAGCAACTTTAAGCGGAAGGAAGGAAAAAGATGCAGGCAGCGAGCGGAGGACAGAGGGAGGCTGGCGTTTCAGCGCACGTGATGGAGGTAGGTCTGTTTATAAGGATGTGATCCAAAAGACACCAATGATCAATATTTATCCCCCAAAAGTTAAAGGATATAAGCAACACGTGAGTTGGAAGGAATAGTAAATTGGATTATTGTTAAAAAATGTAATGATTTGTTTAAAAAATTGTTGCCATATGAGATCTAGCTAAGGTGTCCCACAGGGATTAATGCTTGGACCATTTTAATTTTGTCTGTATGCTTTCTTACTATCTTATCAAATCCAAAATAAACCCAACTTATTATGCACATTGGGAACCAGAGGGTCACTGGTTCAAGTCCCAGCATGGACCAAGTCCAGAAATTGGCCTAGTAGCTGGAGAGGTGCCAGTCCACTTCCTGAGCACTGCTGAGGTGCCCTTGAGCAAGGCACCGAACCCCAAAACTGCTCTGGAGCGCTTGCTGTGGGCAGCCCCCTCACTCTGAGACCTCTCCATTAATGCATGTTCATAGCATCCTGTTTGTGCATGTGTGTGTTCATGTTCATTAAACAGTGTAAAACAGAATTTCCCCTCGCGGGATTAATAAAGTATAAATTATTATTATTAAACAAAGCTTAACCACCAGCAGTCCTATCTGTTGCACCAGGATTACGCACGTTTTCTCGAAACGTTTTGAGTCACACTTCTGATTTTGAGGACAGGCAAAATATTAGCTCGATCGTACTTCCTCTGCAATGCAGTATACAGGGGGCCACGAGGGCCAATCACAGCCATTCAGCCGCTCCTTACTGGTTTCTCTGACATGTTTGATATTTTGGTCGTATGACTGCTCACACTCACACAGTGAGAGCAGAGCCACGAGCAGATTCCCAAACTTCAAGATTGTTTTTTCCTCATGCAACT
>NW_026870145.1:0-4651 GCF_963584025.1 Labrus mixtus
TTGATGTGTTGATGTGTACCGGCGTTTCAGAAAAACCGTCCGACATGGAGTCGGAAGATGTCTAATTCAATTTAAAAAGCGTTAAGGACTAATCTAGACAAGTTTTTTCGTTAACAAATAAAGAATAAATTAATTTCATTACCTCTCCTGATCGTGTTCGTAATCTTTTCTAGTAAGGGTTATTGTTCTTGCGTGGTGTCTGGGTAAAGTTGGAATTAATATATATCAATCAGGGAAGTCAGGACCATTCTAATTCGTGGATTCGTGGATTTGTTCGGGATAGAGTGGACTTCCTTTGGGATCTTTAAAAGATAATTCGAAGTATAAATAAACATAACTAAACGTAAAACTCAAACTCACTTCGGAGTTTTTGAGTTTCTAGCGTCCTTGGGTAAAGGAAAGATATAAATACAAGTAATCGGTTCCCAAACGAGTTGTCTCGTCTGGGTACGTATTTACGCTAAAGGTCTTCGGTATCGTATTCCTCCCTCGACTAAGGTCGAGCGGCTACATATCGTCTACGCACTCGTAAGCGTAAGCGCTCGTCGTCTTACGCTTCGTATCCGTTCGCATCTAGGGTTTTCGGACCTTAGTTTTCGAAAAGAAATAAACTTCTTCGGGCGAGGGCGCTCGATTATTTACGCGATCGCTTTTAAGGTTCTCGGACTTTAATTCTTTCGCGCGTAAGTAAACTCGATGTTTACGCGATCGCATTTAAGGTTCTCGGACTTTAATTCTTTCGCGCGCAATTTAAAGCAGGTGTACCGACTACGCTACGGTCTAAATAAAAATAAATAAACAAATAAAGAAATAAAATATGTACGGGATCGGCACCAAGGAATTCCCCGTCAGTTGGCGGTGGTATTAGGTGTGGTCAGATTAACCTAAACAAATCTTAATCGCTAGTACAGAACTGAATCTCAGGGACTATGACATTGTTATGGCCACTGAGGTGTACAGTTATAAAAAGAAAAGGGAAAATATTAAATAGGAGGGCACTGTATCATCTACGGTTCCGAAGATAATACAAGGGCCGCTATAAGGTTTAGAAAAGAACTAAATGGTTGGAAGGTAGCAGAATTCTCGAATAGGGATATCTGCTGCGTGGCCATGAAATTGCAAAACAAAGTAACTTACTTTGCATCAGTCTATGCAGATATACAGGAAGAAGCTTTCTCCAGAAAGTTAGAGGACCTTGTGTCCCACTGTAACGAAAAAAGCATCCCGCTGGTTATAGGTCTAACGCCCACAGTCCCATGTGGGGTTGTGATGAGTCAAATAGCAGAGGAGATAGCTTAGAACTAGCCCTCTTTAAGTACGATTTAACAATAATCAACGAGGGGTGTGTCCCTACTTTCAGCTCGTCCAGAGCTGAAAGTATAATAGATGTAACAATAGTGAATAGCAAACTAATAAGGGAGCTCCAGATTTGGAACTGGAGAGTAGATCTGGTAGAGTCTAACTCTGACCACTGCTACATTGAGTATAGTCTAGGGCATGCCTCATGCGAGGAGGCTCTAGAACTACGCAATCTCAAAAATACTAATTTGCTGCTGTTTAAGTCAGAAGCAACTAAATTAACGGAAAGAATAGAGTCAGTAACATGGATAACCCTGATTGACAACTTAACCCTCGAGGTTACGGAAGCAATAAAAGGGGCTTGGGAACTGGCGTGTCCAGTAACAAAGCCCCTTAACAGGAAGCCAGTCAAATGGTGGAATAAAGAGCTCACTAACCTTAGAACCCAACTAAGGAAGGCGTGTAATAAGAAAAAGAACTCCGCGCATGATCGGAATAAGCATGCAGAACTAAAGTATGTCTTTAAGAAGGCAATCAGAAGGGCAAAGACCCAGAGTTGGAAAGATTTTATAGAGACGGCTGAGTCGTCCAAAGAACTAAGCACAGTCATCAAAGCTGTTAAACCAAAAACAAACAGGAATATAGGCCTGTTAAAGAATAGCAATGGTCCATGTGTGACGCCTGAAGAGTCCCTAGGACTTCTGATGGATACACACTTCATGGATTCTATTAGCACTAGCGAAATCAACCAATCAGATCATGCCATCACACATGGTGTCTCTGAAGTAGCTAAATTCATAACATTAGAAAAAATTAGAGAAGCTTTTCGTAGCTTCGGTAACAATAAGGCCCCAGGGCCAGATGGGCTAAAACCCATGGTGTTAAAGAACCTGAATGATAGAGCTTTAGAGCTCATAATGGTAATCTATAAGAGTATAATTGACAGGGGCTACACTCCGCAACTGTGGAGGAAGATGTCAGTAATTTTCATCCCCAAAGAGGGTAAACCCGACTACTCCGTACCTGGAGCATATAGGCCTATTACCTTGTCCAACTTCCTGCTTAAGGGGTTGGAGAGGATAATATTATGGTATACCAAAGAGAATAGCCAAACAAGCAAATTGTTTGGACAATATGCCTACTCGGAGGGGTTGTCCTGCGAGACAGCCCTCTCGCAAGTAGCAAACATTATCGAACGGTCAATAAACCGGAAAGAAAATGCACTAGTATGCTCACTTGACTGTACTGGTGCATTCGATAGATTAACATTCGAGGCTGCAGAGAGAGCTCTGCGGGCAGCAAATATAGATACGAAAATTACAGAGTGGTACATGAGACTACTTAAGGGTAGACTAGTGTCAGCAGAAGTACAGGGGGAGACCATCTGTAGGCAACCCACTAGGGGATCGCCACAAGGTGGGATTCTCTCACCCCACGTCTGGAACCTGCTGATGGACACAATATTAAACACTTTTCAAAACAAACCAGTTAAAGCCATAGGCTATGCTGATGATCTGCTGCTTATAGCGGAGGGCAAAGACCTGAGGGCAATAACAGATAATATGCAAACTGAAATTAGGCGCACCGAGAGGTGGGCGGATCAAAATGGACTACAGTTCAGTAGTCATAAGACTAAATTAGTTCTCTGTCGAAGAGGCAGGAAAGGAAAACCTCCTAGTATCGAGCTAGGTGGCAGGAAACTTGAGTATAGTAATGAGTTCAAGTACTTGGGAATAACCTTCACAAGCAAACTGAACTGGAGTAAACACATCTCCGAAAAGCATAATAAAGGAATAAGACTATTGAACTTATGCAAACAAGTGATAGGGGCAGACTGGGGTCTGTCGCCTAGCAAAATGCTGTGGGTATATACAGCAATTGTTAGACCAATGCTGACATACGGTTGTTACGTATGGGGGCATTATCTAACCAAAACAAATGTAAAGAAATTAGAAAAGATTCAAAGATTAGTAATTAAAGCAATGTCTAATCCTATCAGGACTACGACACAGATAGGCCTAGAAACCATATTGGGAATTACTCCCATAAAACTCTTCATAGAGGAAATGTGTCTGAAAGCGAGAGCTCGGAACAGGCACTCAGACCAATACCACTGGGATGGTATAGGTAAAGTAAAGCATAGAGGGCATAGGAGGGTCTGGGACAGAGTGCTTAACGGCATCTTTGCCCCGGAATATCCTATGGACAATGAAGTTACTAGAAGAAGATGGGGGGTGAACCGTTTTGTTTCACCGGGCCCTGACATAGCAATATACACTGATGGGAGTAAAGATGATGACGGTACTGGCTTTGGCTGGCTGGCATCAAAGAGAGACATAGTGATTTGGGAGGAGTCCCACCGTTTAGAGGCCCAGGTCACAGTGTTCCAGGCGGAAGTTTTAGCGATAAACCACAGCCTTAAATGGCTGAACACAAATGTTAAAGGAATAGGAAGGAGTTGTATTATCTACTCCGATTCAAGGGCGGCAAGAGACGCCATTTACTCGCATAAGGTAGATTCAAGGTTGGTCAATGAGACAATTGACCTCCTAATTACAGCACAAAAAACAAGACCCTGCTCCATTAGGTGGGTAAGGGGTCATGATAATAATACGGGAAATGAAGTAGCTGACATGCTAGCAAAGAAGGGGACTAAATGTGATTTCATTGGTCCAAAGCCTATTGTGCCGGCCTCAAAAGGCACAGTTAAAAATGCAATCAGGAACTTAACCCTGGAAAAGTGGGAAAGAATATGGAAGATAGAGCAGAATAAATGTGCCTCCTTTTTCTTACCAGGTCTTGACCTTGGGATGTCAAAGAGGATAACAAATCTGAGTAAAGATAGCATTGAACTGGTATGTAAGGTCATTACGGGAGCAGGAGCTTTCCGTGATCACCTTTCAAAGTGGAGGAGCATCGATAACAGATGCTCATTATGCAAAGAACAAAAGGAGTCATCAGTCCACTTGTGGACTTGCGATGTACTTAACAAAACAGTTAGAGAAAGGGAATGGAGAAATCCAGAATCCAAAATTCCACTTGAGGTAGATATCCTTCGGTTCTTTAGGCAACCAAGGGTACAAACTTTAATGAAAGACAATAATAACCTAGTCGATAGTCTTAAAACACTAAGTGTAGGATGATGGAATTTAGGCCATAGGAGGCCAGTAGTTTGATTATAGTAATAATGTTTCTTTTAAATCAATAGCACTCAATGTTCCCTAGAGGAGCGAGGGCGGAAGATGGATATGGAATCGAGCGGAGGAATGGGCGAATGTCGTGGTGGTCAAAGACTACAGTACCTGAGAGTACCTCGGGGAGCTAATGAGCGACTATTTTTTCACCCATTTGT
>NW_026870146.1:0-10000 GCF_963584025.1 Labrus mixtus
TTAGGCTCATCACGTTGTGTGTTTTGCTAGCTAGCTTGCTTAACAGTTAGCTCAATTATTTGTTTTTATGTTTTAGTAATGCTTATTACTAGAAGAGTGGCTGAGAGAGATGTGCTTCTGTTGTTATCAGATTAAACGGCGTGCTGGTGCCAAAAGTCAAAGTGTTTGCCTGATTCATCACACGAGCGCCTCATGTCCTCTAACGTTTACAAACTAAAGGAAGGCAACAGGAAGTTCATCTTTAAACTCCTCCCCTCCGTTAAACTTTGGTCCTGAATGTGCGTCGAGTAAATGTTAAAAAGATTTAACCTTTGTGTTGGATTTCAGAGAAACCGTATGACGATGTGCTAGCTCAGCTAACCGGCTGCTAACGAGCTAATGAGTTGTGTCAGCTGATGATGTTGACTGTAAAGAAAGTTTGTGATTATAAATAACTTCTTAAATAAAGTTATACTTTACAAACAGTCTCTATCAATTCAATGTAAAAAACAGTCACCCTCTTTATCAGTTTGTTAAAACCAAGCAGTAACCTCCGGTGTTTAAACATGAAGCTGATGCTGAAGTGTAACATCCTGCAGTTCCTGGAGTGTCCACTAGAGGCTGGCTGCAGAAGCACAGGAAGTCACATACACACCCATTCTAAAAAGCCTGTTTTTACAGCAGAGATTAACATGTTTACAGCCTGGTTCAAAAAAACAAATAGGTGTGATTAGCTCATGTCTCGATGGAAACACACTGTACGGGGGGTGAATGTTTTGATGACTCGTCAGTTTTGATTTGATGAAGGATAAGAGTTATTCATATTTAGGGGCGTAGCTGACCTGATTGACAGGTGGGCTCCTTAAACTGAAAACAAAAAGGCAAAACGAAATAAAATAAAAACAAATAAAAAAGCTGCAGAATCCTTCTAACCTTGTGTTCTTCTGGTGCCTTTAACGTAAACTCTTATTTTGATGAACAGGTCGCCTCATTTCCGGTCGTGCTGTGCTTCCTTCCGGTAGCTTGACGCAGCGGGAGTCCAATGGAAGCTAGTCGCAGTCAAACAAACGAGTCCAGTTCAGCGCTGAAAAAGGATCTAATCTGTTTATCTGTTGTAGACTGGGTGTAAACCCGACAGTGTGGGGTATTAACATCCTTTAGGGGGTATTCACAGCCCGCCTGTTGGCCGGTAGCGGTGTCGGTCCGGTGTCGGTTCGGCCTTGTTGATACTGTGCGGGGCAGCTCGGAGCGGGCCCGGTCCGGTGGAGGGTCCGGAGTGTGTTCCGACCTGATCGGCCCCTTTACTTCACTAAGTAAGTATCCACACTGACACCAGGCCGGATTCGTTTCCGTGTTTTTATCAGTTTGTAGTTATTGTTAGCAGTTAGCATCGTGCTAACAGTTTGCTGTAGTAGTGACGGCTCTCTATGCTAATGCTAACGGCTAACAAGGATGCAGCGTAACTTCTAACTTCCACACACCTCACCTTGTTATCACCTGTTATCACCTGTTATCACCTTCACACACACACACTGTTCACTGTGTTTTATCATGTTTACATTCATTATTTAACTTCCTTCCAAACAGTGGTGATAGCTTAGACTTAGCGCCGTTAGCTCTGCAGGCTAGCTCTCCGTCTGTTAGCTGTTAGCTGTTAGCTGCTGCATCTCTCTCACAGACCACCTAGTCCAGACCACCTAGTCCAGACCACCTAGTCCAGACCACCTGGTCCAGATCAGCTGGTCCAGACCACCTAGTCCAGATCACCTAGTCCATACCAGCTGGTCCAGACCACATAGTCCAGATCAACTGGTCCAGACCACCTAGTCCAGACCAGCTGGTCCACACCACCTACTCCAGATCACCTAGTCCAGATCACCTAGTCCAAATCACCTAGTCCAAATCAGCAAGAGCTGAAGAGCTCTGTCGGGTCTACAAGAACTAATCCTGGGATTTATTAATCATTAAATCCAGGTCTGTGTTGACCCATGATCAGTCTGTGTGAGCATATAAATATAAATATAAATATATATATATATATATATATATAAATATATCATACAGATGTTTAGATGTAGTGAACATCACTTTACATGATGCCTGGTATTATATGAGACAAACATGATGTGGTGATATCTGATTACAAAGAAGGAGGAGGAGGAGGTGGTGGAGGTCTCCTTCACACTCTGTGCTACTCACACACACACATGAAACACACACACATGAAACACACAAACACATGAAACACACACACACATGAAACACACACACACACACACATGCAGTAACAGGATCCTGTGGACTAATGTAGGGATGTCTAGTAGGGGGGGCTGCGAGTCCTCCTGAGCTTGTTGGGGGGGGGGGGGGGGGGGGGGTTAAAACATGCGAAGAAAGAAACAGTGCCCGGTCCCTACCTCATAAACATGATAAATGTTTTGTCATGTGATCAATGTAAAATGAAGCGATAAGGGATCAAATATTAAACGTGTTCTGGATCATCTTGCCCACACTGCAGCTCGTGTTTCTACACTTATTTATGAAATCAATCAGTAACGATCGTTAACATGACTCGCGGAGAAGTTCCTGATTTTATCTTTAAACTTAAAGGAAACAAGCAGCAGCAGGTTGATTAGAGCACGGAGATGGTAGAGGTGGCGTGCAGACAGTCTATGGTTGTGCAGCGATCACAGGGAATAAAGGTTACCACCCCCTCCCACTGGCTCCAGGTGAATTCTCCTGATTATATCCTGCTGTGTTCTCACATCAGCTCACTCTGACTTTAGGAGTTTTCAGGAGGTGTGAAAGCAGCAGTAATGTTCTTAACTCATCTCTGATGCTCGTTCTCTTCTCTCTCGCCCTCTTCTCTCTCGTTCTCTTCTCTCTCGCCCGCTTCTCTCTCGCCCTCTTCTCTCTCGCCCGCTTCTCTCTCGCCCGCTTCTCTCTCGTTCTCTTCTCTCTCGCCCTCTTCTCTCTCGCCCTCTTCTCTCTCGTTCTCTTCTCTCGCACCCTCTTCTCTCTCGCCCTCTTCTTTCGTTCTCTCCCTCTCTCTCGCCCTCTTCTCTCTCTCCCTCTCTCGCCCGCCCTCTTCTCTTAGAGAATATGACCCAGATGCAACAATGACATCCAGATTCGGTAAAACCTACAGCCGCAAGGGAGGAGAGGGCACGTCCAAGTTTGACGAGATTCTGTCGACCAAGAGAGGCACGCTCAGTACCAAATGGGGGGACACCAAATACAAGGCCAAGGTGGGCTCCAAGCGTGTCGGCGCTCCCAAGAATGACTCAGCCTCGGGACTTAACAAGAGGTCCCGCCCGTCCGGGGATGGCTTTGAGGATCCGTTTGGATTCGACAGCGATGAGGAGTCCAAGCCGGTTTCATCTCGCACGAGCAACAAGTCATCGCCCGCCAAGCCAGCTTCAGCAGAGCCCCCCCAGGCAGAACGTCCAGGTGTGTCTCTGCAGATGGGGAGCAGGTCTAGTATCCAGGGAGGATCCCACACCTCAGTGTCCGCTCGAGGGGCGTCATGGCTGCCCAACGACAGGAACCAGACGAGGGTGATGGAGGACACCGCTCGCTTCTTCAACAGCAGCAGTACGATCATCGGTAAGAATCGGAGCGCACAGGTGTTAGTATGTCTATAATCATCGATGCTTAAATGTTCAAGGTGTTCAGGGTGAGGGTGGGAGTGAGGGCAAGAGTGTGAGGGCGAGAGTGGAGGTGAGTGTGAGGGCGAGAGTGAGATTGAGGGTGAGAGTTAGTGAGGGCGAGAGTGGAGGTGAGTGTGAGGGCGCGAGTGAGGGCGAGAGTGAGAGTGTGAGGGCGAGAGTTAGTGTGAGGGCGAGAGTGTGAGAGTTAGGGCGAGAGAGTGAGTGTGAGGGCGAGAGTGTGAGAGTCAGTGTGAGAGTATGAGAGTCAGTGTGAGGGTGAGAGTATGAGAGTCAGTGTGAGGGTGAGAGTATGAGAGTCAGTGTGAGGGTGAGAGTTAGTTAGTGTGAGGGCGAGAGTGTGAGAGTTAGTGAGGGTGAGAGTTAGTGAGGGCGAGAGTGTGAGAGTTAGTGTGAGGGCGAGAGTATGAGAGTTAGTGAGGGCGAGAGTGTGAGTATGAGAGTTAGTGTGAGGGCGAGAGTATGAGAGTTAGTGAGTATGTGAGGGCGAGAATGTGAGAGTTAGTGTAAGGGCGAGAATGTGAGAGTTGGTGTGAGGGCGAGAGTGTGAGTATGAGAGTTAGTGTGAGGGTGAGAGTGAGAGAGTTAGTATGAGAGTTAGTGTGAGGGTGAGGGCAAGAGTGAAGGTGAGTGCGAGAGTGAGTGCGAGAGTGAAGGTGAGGGCGAGAGTGAGTGTGAGAGTAAAGGTGAGGGCGAGAGTGAAGGTGAGTGTGACATGAGGGCGAGCGTGAGTGAGAGAGTTAGTGTGAGAGTTAGTGTGAGGGCAAGAGTGAAGGTGAGGGTGAGAGTGAAGGTGAGTGTGACGTGAAGGCGAGAGTGAGTGTGAGAGTTAGTGTGAGGGTGAGAGTGAGTGCGAGAGTAAAGGTGAGGGCGAGAGTGAAGGTGAGTGACGTGAAGGCGAGAGTGAGTGTGAGAGTTAGTGTGAGGGTGAGAGTGAGTGCGAGAGTAAAGGTGAGGGCGAGAGTGAAGGTGAGTGTGACGTGAGTGCGAGAGTAAAGGTGAGTGTGACGTGAGGGCGAGAGTTAGTGTGAGGGTGAGAGTGAGTGCGAGAGTAAAGGTTAGGGCGAGAGTGAAGGTGAGTGTGACGTGAGTGCGAGAGTAAAGGTGAGTGCGAGAGTGTGAGAGTTAGTGAGTGTGAGTATGAGAGTTAGTGTGAGGGTGAGAGTGTGAGGGCGAGAGTTAGTGAGTGTGAGAGTTAGTGTGAGTGTGAGTTAGTGTGAGGGCAAGAGTGAAGGTGAGGGCGAGAGTGAAGGTGAGTGTGACGTGAAGGCGAGAGTGAGTGTGAGAGTTAGTGTGAGGGTGAGAGTGAGTGCGAGAGTAAAGGTGAGGGCGAGAGTGAAGGTGAGTGACGTGAAGGCGAGAGTGAGTGTGAGGGCGAGAGTGAAGGTGAGTGTGACGTGAGTGTGAGAGTAAAGGTGAGTGTGACGTGAGGGCGAGAGTTAGTGTGAGGGTGAGAGTGAGTGCGAGAGTAAAGGTGAGTGACGTGAGGGCGAGAGTGAGTGTGAGGGCGAGAGTGAAGGTGAGTGTGACGTGAGTGCGAGAGTAAAGGTGAGTGTGACGTGAGAGTGAGTGCGAGAGTAAAGGTTAGGGCGAGAGTGAAGGTGAGTGTGACGTGAGTGCGAGAGTAAAGTTGAGGGCGAGAGTGAAGGTGAGGGCGAGAGTAAAGGTTAGGGCGAGAGTGAAGGTGAGTGACGTGAGGGCGAGAGTGAGTACGAGAGTGAGTGTGAGAGTAAAGGTGAGTGTGACGTGAGGGCGAGAGTTAGTGAGGGTGAGAGTGAGTGCGAGAGTAAAGGTTAGGGCGAGAGTGAAGGTGAGGGCGAGAGTAAAGGTTAGGGCGAGAGTGAAGGTGAGTGACGTGAGGGCGAGAGTGAGTACGAGAGTGAGTGTGAGAGTAAAGGTGAGTGTGACGTGAGGGCGAGAGTTAGTGAGGGTGAGAGTGAGTGCGAGAGTAAAGGTTAGGGCGAGAGTGAAGGTGAGTGTGATGTGAGTGCGAGAGTAAAGGTGAGTGCGAGAGTGTGAGAGTTAGTGAGGGTGAGAGTGAGTGTGAGAGTTAGTGTGAGAGAGTTAGTGTGAGGGCAAGAGTGAAGGTGAGGGCGAGAGTGAAGGTGAGTGTGACGTGAAGGCGAGTGTGGGTGCAGGTGTTTTCAGGTGATGTTCTTGGTGAGCTGTAAAAACTAAAAGGCTCTCTCGAGTCTCTCAGACGACGTGCAGCACAGATCTGAAGACTAACACGTGATGTAGTCAAGTTAGCATCACGCCATCTCACTGATGACCACGTGTCCTTACAGACACCAAAGAAGACTCTGTTTGATTGGTTCTTGTCACACTCTGACGCTCAGGCCTTCCAACGCTATGCCTTTATGTCTCTCTGCTAGCATGCTACTTCTAAACCGCTAAAGCTAACACTTTGAACACAGGAGACCACTTCCTGGATTTAAACCTGGTAGAACAAGACTCCAATCTTCTGCCCCCTTTAGGTCCATTAACATGACTCAGCAGGTTTTTCATTCTGACTCTGCACATGAAGACGCACATAAAACTCATCGGCCTTATTGTAAATCATCTCAAACATCATCTTCAGTCAGCGTGTCATTGTCTTAAAGCCTCCTCCTGTTGTTGTTGTTGTTGTTGTTGTTTCTGACTCAGCAGAGAGAATGTCAGGCTCTTTCTCTGAACATCAGTGAGTTTAATATAATCGTCACATCTTAATGTTCTGATCGTCCTGATGACGGGAAGACAAACATTTGTGTTTATTCTTTGTATTGGATGGTGAAGTCATGGCGGGCTCTTCTCTTCTTCTCTCCCACGTCATGATGTTTCCCCATGCAGCAGCTTCCTGTCCGCTCCCCCTCAGTAACGACCTCTGATTGCCCGTTTGTTATCTGTGGCGGCAGAAATGACCACGG
Source organism: Labrus mixtus (assembly GCF_963584025.1). Taxonomy (NCBI): domain Eukaryota; kingdom Metazoa; phylum Chordata; class Actinopteri; order Labriformes; family Labridae; genus Labrus; species Labrus mixtus. The sequence goes on from NW_026870146.1 coordinate 6,551, forward strand.
GCTGCTAATAACCTGAACATGTGGTTCCCTGTGGAGAGTAGCTTCAGCCCCCTCTGGGGTTAAAATAAACCAGCTGTTACTTTGAGCCGAGGCTCCAGCTGTGTTCTCTTCATGCTTTCAGCTGCAGTGATGCAGTCATTATTCAAACCCTGTTTGTCCTGAGCACGCCGTGTTTCTGCAGCGAGCACCTCGTCACTATCCACTGTGACCACATGACGTTACACTGAGAGGCGTTGGTTAATCTCCAGACTCTGTGACCTGAGCACGCCACGATCAGTCTGAAGGTGAACATCATCAAACTACCACAGCCTGAGAGAGCAGCACTCATTGGTTAGAGAGTCAAACAACTCAACGTTCACCAAACTGTGAGAGCGAGAGGAACCAGATGAGGGGGAGGAGCTTAACGTTAAAGGACTCTCAGTGTCCGCTCTATTTGTTAAAGCTGGGGTTGTAAAGTTTCTGAACTTATCCCTCACTGAGACACCACCAGGAGCATTGTCTGCTTCTATAAAGTGAGGGTGAGAGTGAGGGCGAGTGTGAGAGTGAGATTGAGGGTGACGGTGAGAGCGAGAGTGAGGTTGAGTGAGAGGGCTCAGGTGTTTTCAGGTGATGTTCTTGGTGAGGTCTAAACACTGAGACACCACCAGGAGCATCGTCTGCTTCTATAAAGCAAGGGCGAGAGTGAGATTGAGGGCGAGTGCGAGATTGAGAGTGAGGGCGAGAGTGAGTGTGAGGGCGAGAGCGAGTGAGAGTGAGGGCGAGCGGGAGAGTGAGGGCGAGAGTGAGATTGAGGGTGACGGTGAGAGCGAGAGTGAGGTTGAGTGAGAGGGCTCAGGTGTTTTCAGGTGATGTTCTTGGTGAGGTCTAAACACTGAGACACCACCAGGAGCATCTTCTGCTTCTATAAAGCGAAGGCGAGAGTGAGATTGAGGGCGAGTGAGAGGGAGGGCGATAGTGAGATTGAGGGTGAGGGCGAGAGCGAGTATGAGATTGAGGGCGAGTGGGAGAGTGAGGGCGAGATTGAGGTTGAGTGAGAGGGCTCAAGTGTTTTCAGGTGATGTTCTTGGTGAGGTCTAAACACTGAGACACCACCAGGAGCATCGTCTGCTTCTATAAAGAACTTTTCCTATTTACTGAGATGATTTTGTTCTTTTGCGATGTGTTTCGGTGACATTTCATTTCGATGTGCGGCCCCAATCAGAGGTCTTAAAAAGTGTGTGTCATCTTTAGAAACTCTTGATTCTGATGTTTCCTTCTCCACAGGGAAGTCCCAGCAGGGTCCTTCGTTGTCTCAGAACCAGCACAGCTACTCGTGGTACCAAAATGCTTCTGAGAGTGATAAGAAGCCGCTGGCTCAGACCATCACCCTGAAGACCGGCTCAGAGGCCGACTCCACCTACGACTCCTGGGAGGCCATCATGGGTCTCCGTCCACCATCACCCAGCCAGGAACCTCGCAACCCCGCTCCAACCCTCTCTTGGGTATCCACGGGGGTCACCACGGGCAGCTGTAACATACGGCAGCCCCCCTCCCCCCCACGCCTCCAGAGCCTGAGCCAGGACCTTGGGGGGGACTCAGACTTCCTCGTGGAGACATCAGATTACTCCCAGACTTCCTCGTCCTCCTCCTCATCACTCATAAGAAACTCTAACTGTCGGACATACAGGAGGCCCAACAAACAGGGTGCTGGTAAAGCCTCGGACTCCAGCGGCTTTGATCTTCCCAAAACCACTTCAGATGGCAGTAATAAGACGACGGGGGGCGGAGGGGGGCGGGGAAGAGGAAGGACGAGGGACTACACGGTGCTGCACCCCTCTTCAGTTTCTATGTGTAACGTCACCATCCAGGAGCGGGGAGTGGAGGAGTTCAGTACTGATGCAGCGCCCTCTAGTGGTAGCAGTGGAGCGGGCGCCGGCAGCACGGCAGAGGCGGGAGAGGCGGGCTGGCAGCGGAAAAAGACCGAACAACAAAACACCAGGTAGGGTACCATGAGGGGGCAGGGCTGGGTCTGTCTGTAGAACCAGAACCAGAGCCACCACACATAGAGCCGAAACTTACAGTTCAGGAGTTACCTCTCTGCAGACGCCTCCATTGGTTAGTTTGGTGTTGTTAAGGGTCGACTTGAGACTCCCCTGACGGGTCAGGACAGCAGCTCCCCTGTTCTGCAGGTCTAGTTTTTACCCCCTAACACAAAGTTCTGTCTCTATAGAGATCCGTCCTGAGCCTCTCAGAGCAACAGAAACTCTACCAGACGGGCTCAGTGGTTACAGTCGGAGTGTGACAAACTAATCCTCCTTTTGAGGAACAAATTCCTGTAATGTCTGAAACTTTTCCCCTGTGAGAATATTCAAAGTGAGTGGACTGAGGAACAAACTCTGAATATGAGAGACCTCATGGAGACACGGCCGGTCAAAGTAACAGTTAACATATTGCAGGAGGATCTTTCAGGTCCTTTCACTGACCCTGAAGTTTGAAGCAACGACCCAAACTCGTTCTCGGTTTAAAGGTCACATGTTATCATAATCCTCTTCCCCATGTGTCTTTAACATTTACATATTTAAAGGTACAGACACAGAAACAGCCTGTTCTGAGCAGGGCTGAAATAGAGGGGTTTATAGACATGATCAAATACAGGATCAGAGTGGATTTAGAACAAGAAACTTCACACACATGTTGAAGAGGAGCTCTGAGACTTATTTACACTGAAAAAGAAGAAGAGGATATGTGACCTTTAACCTGTGTTTGTCTCTGTGTCCCGTCCTCTCTCAGGTCCAGACCGACCCAGGCCAAGTCTAAGAAGGACAGCAAACTAGAGCTGTTTGGTTTCGATGACACAGAAGTCCGTCAGGAGGAGAACAGCGCAGACAATCCAGACGGAGGATCCAGCTACAAGATCAAATACTTTGGCTTTGATGACATGAGTGACAGCGAGGATGACGAGGATGATAAGAGCTCTAAAGAGAGGAGGAGGGCCAAGAGGGCCGCCATGGCCATGGCAGACCCGGTGATTACCATAGAAGAAGAAACATCTGCTGATGAAGAGCCGCCAGATCCCTTTGAGCGTCTGGAGACTCCAGAGAGACCGACAGTGAAGGACAAGAAGAAGAACTCTGAGCGCCAGGAGAGCCGGATACGAGCAGGTTACACTCACAGCTTTTTATAATGTAACCGAGCAGAGCTTCTGATTGGACGGCCACGTAAAGGTCGCCTTCTTGTATAATGTTGTGTAAACACGCCCACGCCATTAACACCACCCACAGTACTTTTACTCATACCAGCATACACACACACACACACACACACACGCAGAGAGAGACACACACACACACACATACAGACGTGTACACGTGTAACCGGTTAGTAAATCATAACCGTTTAGGAAAATCAGTAAACGAAAACCGTTTTTCTTTTAAAATTTTTTTTAAAAATGTTTTAGAGACACTATTTATT
>NW_026870146.1:15000-20000 GCF_963584025.1 Labrus mixtus
TTTGACCACCTTCAAAATAAAAGCACCACACTTCATTTGTCCACCTTCAAAATAAAAGCACTACACTTTAGTTTGTCCACCTTCAAAATAAAAGCACCTCACTTCAGTTTGTCCACCTTCAAAATAAAAGCACTACACTTTAGTTTGTCCACCTTCAAAATAAAAGCACCTCACTTCAGTTTGTCCACCTTCAAAATAAAAGCACTACACTTTAGTTTGTCCACCTTCAAAATACAAGCACCACATGTCATAATGTTTACAGGATGAAACTGGAATTCACAGAGCTGAGAGGTATATATTTAAAGGTTTATATTTGCGGTGTGGGCAGCGAGCGTGCGATCATGCACGACGAGACATCCAGTGCTCGTGTGCTGTGAGGACACGGCGTTGGGTCATTCAGCTCCTCAAAGATGTTCCTGTTTACAAACCATCTGTTCAGGATGTTCAAGTGAACAGGAAGACTTATGATCTGTCAAGTCTGGAATCAGATCACTAAAACCTTTTTAAATGATTGTGAATTATCTTCATCTCTTTAGAACCTGGCGATGTGCACGGCGTCTCTCATGTACATCCTCAGCAGAGACCGGTTGAACATGGATCTGGATCGGTCGTGTCTGGACCTAATGATCCGGCTGCTTGAGCTGGACCAGGACCAGGGAGGCGTGCCGGGGACGGAGACGGAGACGGACTCCTCTGCTCAGCTTAGTGCCAGAGAGATCGCCAAAATAAAGGAGAAGATCAGGAAGCTGTGTGACACGGTGCACAACAAACACCTGGACCTCCAGAACATCACGGTACTGAAACAGGATCTGCTTTAGGACCATGTGGAGGGGAACAGAAACCACCACCCCCCTGAAAGCTCAGAGTCCTGATAGTTCAGCATGACTCACAGCCCCCCACTCTGACGAGCTGGACTCATCTAGATATCCACAGTCAGGTTTTAGTTTCTGTCATTTAGTCCTGAATCCATCAGAGACACACAGAATCCATTTAGTCCTGAATCCATCAGAGACTCAGAGTCCATTTAGTCCTGAACCATCAGAGACTCAGAGTCCATTTAGTCCTGAACCATCAGAGACACACAGAATCCATTTAGTCCTGAATCCATCAGAGACTCAGAGTCCATTTAGTCCTGAACCATCAGAGACACACAGAATCCATTTAGTCCTGAATCCATCAGAGACTCAGAATCCATTTAGTCCTGAACCATCAGAGACACACAGAGTCCATTTAGTCCTGAATCCATCAGAGACACACAGAATCCATTTAGTCCTGAATCCATCAGAGACTCACAGAGTCCATTTAGTCCTGAATCCATCAGAGACACACACAGTCCATTTGGTCCTGAATCCATCAGAGACACAGAGAATCCATTTAGTCCTGAATCCATCAGAGACACACAGAATCCATTTAGTCCTGAATCCATCAGAGACACAGAGTCCATTTAGTCCTGAATCCATCAGAGACACACAGAATCCATTTAGTCCTGAATCCATCAGAGACACACAGAATCCATTTAGTCCTGAACCATCAGAGACACACAGAGTCCATTTAGTCCTGAATCCATCAGAGACACAGAGTCCATTTAGTCCTGAATCCATCAGATACACACAGAGTCCATTTAGTCCTGAATCCATCAGATACACACAGAGTCCATTTAGTCCTGAATCCATCAGAGACACACAGAATCCATTTAGTCCTGAATCCATCAGAGACACAGAGTCCATTTAGTCCTGAATCCATCAGAGACACAGAGTCCATTTAGTCCTGAATCCACCAGAGACACACACAGTCCATTTAGTCCTGAATCCATCAGAGACACAGAGTCCATTTAGTCCTGAATCCATCAGAGACACACATAATCCATTTAGTCCTGAATCCATCAGAGACACACATAATCCATTTAGTCCTGAATCCATCAGAGACTCAGAATCCATTTAGTCCTGAACCATCAGAGACACACAGAGTCCATTTAGTCCTGAATCCATCAGAGACACACACAGTCCATTTGGTCCTGAATCCATCAGAGACACAGAGAATCCATTTAGTCCTGAATCCATCAGAGACACACAGAATCCATTTAGTCCTGAATCCATCAGAGACACAGAGTCCATTTAGTCCTGAATCCATCAGAGACACACAGAATCCATTTAGTCCTGAATCCATCAGAGACACACAGAATCCATTTAGTCCTGAATCCATCAGAGACACAGAGAATCCATTTAGTCCTGAATCCATCAGAGACACACAGAATCCATTTAGTCCTGAACCATCAGAGACACACAGAGTCCATTTAGTCCTGAATCCATCAGAGACACACAGAGTCCATTTAGTCCTGAATCCATCAGAGACACACAGAGTCCATTTAGTCCTGAATCCATCAGAGACACACAGAGTCCATTTAGTCCTGAATCCATCAGAGACACAGAGTCCATTTAGTCCTGAATCCATCAGATACACACAGAGTCCATTTAGTCCTGAATCCATCAGAGACACACAGAATCCATTTAGTCCTGAATCCATCAGAGACACAGAGTCCATTTAGTCCTGAATCCATCAGAGACACACACAGTCCATTTAGTCCTGAATCCATCAGAGACACAGAGTCCATTTAGTCCTGAATCCATCAGAGACACACAGAATCCATTTAGTCCTGAATCCATCAGAGACACACAGAGTCCATTTAGTCCTGAATCCATCAGAGACACCCATAATCCATTTAGTCCTGAATCCATCAGAGACACACAGAGTCCATTTAGTCCTGAATCCATCAGAGACACACAGAGTCCATTTAGTCCTGAATCCATCAGAGACACACAGAGTCCATTTAGTCCTGAATCCATCAGAGACACACAGAGTCCATTTAGTCCTGAATCCATCAGAGACACAGAGTCCATTTAGTCCTGAATCCATCAGAGACACACAGAGTCCATTTAGTCCTGAATCCATCAGAGACACAGAGTCCATTTAGTCCTGAATCCATCAGAGACACACACAGTCCATTTAGTCCTGAATCCATCAGAGACACACAGAGTCCATTTAGTCCTGAATCCATCAGAGACACAGAGTCCATTTAGTCCTGAATCCATCAGAGACACACAGAGTCCATTTAGTCCTGAATCCATCAGAGACACACAGTCCATTTAGTCCTGAATCCATCAGAGACACACAGAGTCCATTTAGTCCTGAATCCATCAGAGACACAGAGTCCATTTAGTCCTGAATCCATCAGAGACACACACAGTCCATTTAGTCCTGAATCCATCAGAGACACACAGAGTCCATTTAGTCCTGAATCCATCAGAGACACAGAGTCCATTTAGTCCTGAATCCATCAGAGACACACAGAGTCCATTTAGTCCTGAATCCATCAGAGACACACAGTCCATTTAGTCCTGAATCCATCAGAGACACACAGAGTCCATTTAGTCCTGAATCCATCAGAGACACACAGAGTCCATTTGGTCCTGAACCATCAGAGACTCAAAGAGTCCAGTCTGGACCATAGAACGATGACTGAGAGGACCCCCCTATGCTCTAACTGTTTCTGTCCCTCCCCCCTCCCTGTAGACCGGTCACTTAGCCATGGAGACGTTACTGTCCCTGACATCAAAGCGAGCAGGAGACTGGTTCAAGGAGGAGCTCCGGCTGCTGGGGGGACTGGACCACATCGTGGATAAAGGTGAGAGAGGTCTCTAAGGGGGGTTAAAGGAGGGTGGTGGGTCTGGTTTCTGATGGTGTGTTTGTGTTTCCACAGTGAAGGAGTGTGTAAATAACTTAAACCAGGAGGACGATAAGGAGAAGCTGGGCTCGGCTCTGTGGGGGGCCGAGAGGTGTTTACGGGTCTTAGAGAGCGTGAGTACACACATCCAGAGGACAGGATGATGTCCTCTAAGCACCCCGCCCCCTCTCTCTCTAACAGTCTGTATTTGTGAACCTGCAGGTGACCGTCCACAACCCCGAGAACCAGAGCTACCTGATCGCCTACAAAGACTCCTCGCTGATCATCTCCTCTGCAAAGTGAGCCAAAACACTCTCTACATACATGACCTCTGACCCGGAGTATCACCTCCTTCATACATGACCTCTGACCCCGAGTATCACCTCCTTCATATGAACACACTCTACATACATGACCTCTGACCCCGAGTATCACCTCCTTCATACATGACCTCTGACCCCGAGTATCACCTCCTTCATATGAACACACTCTACATACATGACCTCTGACCCCGAGTATCACCTCCTTCATACATGACCTTTGACCCCGAGTATCACCTCCTTCATATGAACACACTCTACATACATGACCTCTGACCCCGAGTATCACCTCCTTCATACATGACCTCTGACCCCGAGTATCACCTCCTTCATATGAACACACTCTACATACATGACCTCTGACCCCGAGTATCACCTCCTTCATACATGACCTCTGACCCCGAGTATCACCTCCTTCATATGAACACACTCTACATACATGACCTCTGACCCCGAGTATCACCTCCTTCATACATGACCTCTGACCCCGAGTATCACCTCCTTCATATGAACACACTCTACATACATGACCTCTGACCCCGAGTATCACCTCCTTCATACATGACCTCTGACCCCGAGTATCACCTCCTTCATATGAACACACTCTACATACATGACCTCTGACCCCGAGTATCACCTCCTTCATACATGACCTTTGACCCCGAGTATCACATCCTTCATATGAACACACTCTACATACATGACCTCTGACCCCGAGTATCACCTCCTTCATACATGACCTCTGACCCCGAGTATCACCTCCTTCATATGAACACACTCTACATACATGACCTCTGACCCCGAGTATCACCTCCTTCATACATGACCTTTGACCCCGAGTATCACATCCTTCATATGAACACACTCTACATACATGACCTCTGACCCCGAGTATCACCTCCTTCATACATGACCTTTGACCCCGAGTATCACCTCCTTCATATGAACACACTCTACAT
>NW_026870146.1:25000-27500 GCF_963584025.1 Labrus mixtus
TCAGAAGAAGACCACATGTAGGAAGCTGTTACTGCTTCAGACCATTTAACGTCTCCTGACTCCTCTTCCTCAGCTGTTCCTCCAGAGGGAGCGAGCCGCCATCCTGGCTGAGGCGCAGACTGATGACCTCATCAAGGAACCGGCAAAGCCCGCGGATCAGAGCGGGCAGTGGCAGGAAACGGGGGGCGAGATCCAGTGGGTCGCCAACGACACCAACGAGGCGGACAAACCAGAGGAGGACAAGAAGAAGGAGGAGGAGGAGGACGGGGAGCTGGACCTCAACAAAGGTGACCTCACGTCCAAATGTTTTTAAACATTTAACTGAACTGAAAACTAAACCATGAACTTTGTTCACAGCTCTGCAGCACGCAGGGAAGCACATGGAGGACAGCATCGTGGCTTCATACACAGCACTGCTGCTGGGCTGCCTGTGTCAGGGGAGCTCTGTGAGTACACACATATACACACACTGCGTCCACACATTACGCCTCCACCACAATCAGACTGAAGGAGAAACGCCACAGGGGCGTTAATATGGCGTCCTGAAACGGCGCTCTGAACAGGGCTAGTGATGCATTTCATTTGATGTAAAAACTTGTGATGGATTTAAATCATGAAACTCTCCTGATCTTCATTTGACGTCCAGATACTGATTCATATATTCTCTCTCTCTCTCTCCCCCCTCTCCCCTCCTCTCCCCCTCTCTCCCCTCCTCTCTCTCTCTCCCCCTCTCTCTCTCTGTCTCTCTCTCCCCTCCTCTCTCTCTCTCCCCCTCTCTCTCTCTCTCTCTCTCCCCTCCTCTCTCTCTCTCTCCCCCTCTCTCCCCTCCTCTCTCCCCCTCTCCCCCTCTCTCTCTCCCCTCCTCTCTCTCTCTCTCTCACCCTCTCTCCCCTCTCCCCCTCTCTCTCCCCCTCTCTCCCCTCCTCTCTCTCTCTCTCTCACCCTCTCTCCCCTCCCCCTCTCTCTCTCCCCTCTCCCCCTCTCTCTCCCCCTCTCTCCCCTCCTCTCTCTCTCCCCCCTCTCTCTCTCACCCTCTCTCCCCTCTCTCTCTCTCCCCCCCTCTCTCTCTCACCCTCTCTCCCCTCTCTCTCTCTCTCCCCCTCTCTCTCCCCCTCTCTCCCCTCCTCTCTCTCTCACCCCCCCTCTCTCTCCCCCCCTCTCTCCCCTCCCCATCTCTCTCTCCCCCTCTCCCCCTCCCCCCTCTCTCTCCCCCCTCTCTCCCCTCCCCATCTCGCTCTCCCCTCTCTCTCTCCCCCCCTCTCTCCCCTCCCCATCTCTCTCTCCCCCCTCTCTCTCCCCCCCTCTCTCCCCTCCCCATCTCTCTCTCCTCTCTCTCTCCCCCCCTCTCTCCCCCCCTCTCCCCCTCCCCCCTCTCTCTCCCCCCTCTCTCTCTCCCCTCTCTCTCCCCCCCCTTGCAGTTGAATGTGACTACTGTGAGAGAAAACCTGCCTAAAGGAGATTTCTCCATCATGACAGAAATGCTGAAAAAGTTCCTGAACTTCATGAACCTCACAGTGAGTCACCGCTTCACCTCACACCTTTAATAGAAGAAACATTAACCAATCAAATACTTAGAAACATTAACCAATCAAATACTCTCCCCCCCCCAGTGTGACGTGGGCACCACAGGACAGAAGTCGATCTCCAGGATCATCGATTATCTGGAGCACTGTTAGATTGAAGTCACACGTGGTCATCGTCCTCCTCGTCATCGACTGGTCATTCTGAACAGACTCATGAGGAACTGATATTTGATCATCTTAAGCCCCTCCCCCTCCTCCTTTTCTTTGTCCTCTTCTGTGGTTAAAATCTGTTTTTCAGTTTCTCCCTCTGATCAGCTTTATTTTTCTGCCCGCTGTCATGGTTACCCCCCCCCCGCCTGTCGTATCGATCGAGGACAGAGTGGAGCCGGCGTTTTCTGCAGCCTGTCATCAGAGCGCCGTGATAATCATCAAAACAACTCCAACTCTCTCCACGCCGCCGCAGTCTTCTTCTGTGGTTTCTACTTTGACCCCTCCCCTCTGTCGGAGCGAGGCGGTCTGAGGCCGACCAATCACATGCTCAGACAGGGGACTGCAGGGTTTCACGGGGTCTTTGGAGGCGGGTCATCTTCAACCCGTCTCTTTTCCTCCCAGCATGCCACTCTCAGAAGCCGACCTCACACTCGGACTTAACGACCCCGCAGGTCGTAAAAACCGTCTGGAGACTTTGATCTGCGCCACACACCTTTCAAAGAATCGATGGCGTTCTCACTCGACATCAAAGCGCTGCGTGTCAGTGAGACCCGAGGTGTCGACCCACCCCCCTTCAGGTCCATTCAATAACCGCCAACGTGTGCTCGCCGCTCGCTGCTCGTAGAGACACTTCACTATCCGCACCGAGGCAGCCCGTTTGAAACTCCTCCTTCTCACCAGAGGTCAAAGGTCAGATCTGTGGAGCTGTGTCGTAAGGTGAGGTCGGACTTTAAAGGAACGCTTTTATCAAAAATAATCCAACGTCA
>NW_026870146.1:50000-52500 GCF_963584025.1 Labrus mixtus
ACTGTCTGTCTGTGGGTGGTATGGCGTGGTCTTGATTGCATTAATGCCCAGCTGCTTATAGAGGAGCTGCATGAGTCTGGAGGTAAAGTTGGTCCCCTGATCAGTGAGGATCTCGTCTGGTATTCCCACCCTGGAGAAAAGCTGGACCAACGCATGCACTACTGCTGGAGCAGTGATGGTGCGAAGGGGAAAAGCCTCTGGAAACCGCGTTGCATAATCACCGATGACCAGGATGTACTGATGACCTCCGCTGCTTTTCACCAGAGGGCCCACGATGTCCATGGCAATCCTGCGGAATGGTGTGGAGATGACAGGGAGAGGCTGCAGAAAAGCTCGGTCAGATTTGCGGGCAGTGCATGTTTTCTGGCATGTAGGGCATGTGGTGCAATATTTCTGAATGTCGGTGTACATGGAAGGCCAAAAAAAACGTGAACTGACACGGATGTAGGTTTTGTGGCGACCAAGGTGTCCTGCCCATGGGAGTGTGTGTGCTAGGTGCATGACAAGGACCCTACAACTAGCTGGGATCACAAGACGTTTGTCTTCATTACAAACACAATACAGCACATCATTGTCAACAATGAACATCTCCTTCCCCACACAATCCCCACTGGTGTCCTTGACTACTTTGGCAAACAATGGTTGCAAAGTAGCATCTTCCCTTTGTAACACTGAAATATTGTCAGGCACATTCCACATGTCATCACACAGCACAATCTGTCGGTCTGGTTGAGCTAGCTTTAGCTGTTTCTCAAAGCGTCGCTGGCGACGGGATTTTCTTGGCCCCTTAGTGCCACCCTCACACAGACTACTGTCGAGGTCTGGGAGTGGTTGGACACCAGCTTTCGCTTGGGCTCTGGTGATTACAGGACAAGACAATTGCACATTCAGTTCTCCCTTTTTTCCAGAGTCACTTTGCTCTGACAGTTCTTTATCCTGTAACAAGTCCATTAACACAGGCAAGTCCCAACCCAAGATGGCATCAACAGGCAGATGCTCTACAACCCCAACAGTCAGTAGGTAAGATTGTTCATCAATGATCACCATTAGTTCAGTTTTGGGATAGAGGTGCCTGTCTCCATGAACACACAAAATGTCCGCCTGCCTGCGGTAGTCCACACTGCCTACTGGCACCAGAGCACTTTTAACCAGCGACATGTAGCTACCTGAGTCTAACAGGGCTGTCACGCGTTGACCACTGATGGTAACAGTTTTATGTCGCGTTTTCACCTCCAGGTCCGCCTCGGGGCCCATTTCTGACCGGGGTGCATAACAAGCGCCGGTGACCTTAGCTTTGCGTACGGGACACACAGAAGCTTTGTGGCCTGGCTGCTGGCAATAGAAGCAAACAAGGTCCTTACCCGATCCTCGTTGGTTTGGGGCAGAGATAGTGTCACCTGAAGGTTCTTGGTGTCTCTCTCCCCTTGTAGGTCGTGACTGCGGATGCTGGAAAGCTGGTCGGTGGGGTAGACTGGTGAAACGTGGCACTGGTGCATTGGAGACACGTGGAGCTGGTACACCTCTCCGGGCATTCAGGTACTGTAGCGCCAGCCGGGCAGCTGAGAGTCCCTCGACTGGCTCGTGCTCCTTCACCCAGGTCCTCACCTCCGTCGGAAGTACCCGGAGTAGCTGCTCCAAGACGACGGCTTCCCCAATCTCCTCCTTGGTGTGCTGCTCGGGCCGGATCCAGCGTCGGTAGAGTCCCTTCAGGCGGTGGTAGGTCTCGGTGGGGTTCTCACCAGAGGGCACAGCGGTGGCACGGAACTGCTGCCGATACGTCTCTGGAGAGATGTCAAATTTTATGAGCAGGGCTGCTCTTAAGTCAGTGTAGCAGTGAGCCATCTCCTCATCCATCGCAGTGTAGGCCTCCAGTGCCTTACCAGTCAGCAGTGGAACGAGGCGGCAGGCCCACTCACTCTCTGGCCATTTCCAGGTCTTGGCAATTCGCTCAAATCTCAGCAGATAGTTCTCAATGTCTTCCCCCATCTGATATTGTGGAATTTTGGGGTCTTGGTAGGGCCTCCACTCTGGCCTCGGCTGTTCAGGTCGACTGCTGGTATCCTGCGACGGAAAAGAAGGATACTCAGCTGCTGAATCCTGATGTCCTCGCCGGGGTGCTGGGGTAGGCAGCTCGAATCTTGGGCTGCTCGCAGTGGCTGTACTTGGAGTTGTGACATGGGCTGGCCTGTTCTGCCCCCGTGGTGCAAGAGTCTGTCGGGACTGGGGCCCTGGTTGATAAGGCTGCTCGGGCCCTGGAAGAGAAGCCCTCAGGCCTTGGATCTCTGCCAACAGGCCCTCCTCTCTCCTTTGCTGTGATGCCAAAAAGTCTCTCATCATAGCCACCAGTTCTCCTCCTGCTTCACCTGCAGACACTGGGCCTTTAGGAGCTGCTGGGACCTGCCAAGGCCTGTACTCCTCATCGTCCTCCTCTGTCGAAGTTGCCACTGTGTCCCAAGCCGGGTCAGCCTTGGCAGCTGCTTCCTCCAACTGCTCTCGCCGC
>NW_026870146.1:72500-90000 GCF_963584025.1 Labrus mixtus
CACAAAATTCAAGTCAGAAACTTTTAGTTGTTTTTGTCTTTCATGTGCTCTTAGCTAATGCTAAATGTAGTAGCTAACAGTTTTCCTCATGGTTATGATAGCATGTAGCTTTCTGTTGAATTAACATTTTTATGCATTTCTGTGCTTGCTTGAATTTAGATAGCGATGTTTATACTTTGTAAATGTAAACTTGTTATCTGTACTGAAATATTGTTATTCTCTTTGTAATGTTGCAGTTTTACAAAAACAAACCAAAACGAAAGGGTTCGTGTTTTTAGCCTTGTGTTTTTATTGGAGGACTTTTGTTTGAGTGTTTTGTGGCGGTCAAATCCTGCACACGTGCAGAACGCCATGTTGGAAAAAGTTTGGCATAACTTTCTTCAGGTTCGCCTTGTTGAAATCCCCGGCCACGATGAGGGCAGCGTTCGGATGTTTGTTTTGGCGCCGGCACAGCACGTCATGCAGGTCCGATAAAGCTGTGTCCGTGTCCGCTTGTGGTGGGATGTAAACAGATGTAGCGATGACCGAAGTGAATTCCCGGGGGAGGTGAAATGGACGGCACAGGATGGTTAGGTGCTCCAGATGTGGCGAGCAGTATGTTCTGTGGGTTACACCAGCTGGTCATAAAACAAACCCCTCCACCCTTTGACTTGCCAGATTCCTCCGTCCTGTCCTTCTGAAACGCAGAGAACGAGTCCGATGGCGTGATGATCCGGCTCCACAGGAGTGAGCCATGTTTCCGTCAGGCAGATGATGTTACAGTCCCTCATGTCCCGTTGGTATTTTATCATCCATCTTGTTATCCAGGGACTGGACGTTGGCAAGAAGGATGCTTGGCAGGGGTGACCCCTCAACGCCACGAGGGCGAGCATTCAGACTGATCTGGACTGACACGGTCCGGTTACAGAGGACCTCCCTTTACATCATCAGCTGGTTCACCTTATAGTGTAGCGTCCTGTTGACCAGTGACCTCGACTTCTCCGTTGGAACTCTTTAACGAAACACGTAACTTAGCGGTGACCTCAAGTTAAAGGTCATTCAAAGTTTCTGAACCCGTTTTGTTTTTAACGACTTTCTTCACTTAATCCCCGACATTCAGAAATGTTTTAGTTGATTTAAATTGGTGAATCATTGGGTCCTCAGAGGTCCATGTCGCTCAGCACTTGTGACGGATGAACGCCGTTTCTTCGTCTTTAACTGGCTCTTTGTCACGATAACGTTATGAACCTGAGTGCGCTCGCACCTGGAGAGTCGTGAGTCCGTTTATAGAAATAATTCTGAAAAAACAATCAGAAGGTCAGAAGACGTCTGGGAGGCGAGATTGACCAGCATGCTAAAGATTTATCATCCAATCAGAGGCGAGCGTTTCTCCACGCTCAAACCACGGCGTTCTTCACTCTACGTCTCTGCTCGTGGTCAAGCTGGTCGGGTCCCCGTTACTGTGGCGTGGCCTTCAGGTCAGATGGTATGAGGTGTTGGTGGTCGATGGCAGACGGCGGTCATCGTTATTCTAAAGGAGCTGCATAAGTCAGAGCGTCGTCTGCGTAACGGGACAGCGGTTCTCGCCGTGGTTTGATTCAGAGGGAGCGCGAGTGGACCGGATCAGCTGTTCACACCTGAGACTGTTTGAAACATGGACAGAGTCTCAGTGACGTGTTTTCAGGGCGCCAAATGGCCTAGTGGTTATGGCGTGCGCCCCATGTAGAGAAGCCGTCGGTTCTCGCCGCGTCTCCGAGGAGCTCAGCCAGCTGCTTCCTGTTTCCTTCAGCTGCAGGACGGGTTGATGGGAAATGTAAAATCAACGTCTTCTTATTGATGAATAAAGATGAGACCCTGAAGGTGTGTCCTCGCTGCACGCCACGAGAGAATATTTAAATATTCTCCTCCAGTTATTGTTTTCTTTGAGCCGTGGGGAAACGACCGTGACGAGTCTGTGAGTCCTCCACAGTTCCTGTCCTCATTTGACCTCACGCAGGTCCCAACTCCTCCTACCCACAAAGCCGGCAACACTCTTGATTTAATCCTGACTCGGAACTGCTCGACAGCAAACCTGACTGTCACCCCTCTGCATCTATCAGACCACTTCTTTATTCAATTCACAATCTCCTGCCGGAACTCCCTCAGGCACACCCACAAATGGTGTCATACCACCAAAACATGCGATCGCTCAAGCCAGCTCAGCTGTCTAACGAGGTAATGGCTGCCATGCCTGCCCAAAAGGTCTTTACCGCACTCTCTCCAGACGAGGCTACAGGCACACTCTCTCCAGACGAGGCTACAGGCACACTCTCTCCAGACGAGGCTACAGACACACTCTCTCCAGACGAGGCTACAGGCACACTCTCTCCAGACGAGGCTACAGACGAGGCTACAGACACACTCTCTCCAGACGAGGCTACAGACACACTCTCTCCAGACGAGGCTACAGACACACTCTCTCCAGACGAGGCTACAGGCACACTCTCTCCAGACGAGGCTACAGGCACACTCTCTACAGACGAGGCTACAGGCACACTCTCTCCAGACGAGGCTACAGACACACTCTCTCCAGACGAGGCTACAGGCACACTCTCTACAGACGAGGCTACAGGCACACTCTCTCCAGACGAGGCTACAGACACACTCTCTACAGACGAGGCTACAGGCACACTCTCTCCAGACGAGGCTACAGACACACTCTCTACAGACGAGGCTACAGGCACACTCTCTCCAGACGAGTCTACAGACACACTCTCTACAGACGAGGCTACAGGCACACTCTCTCCAGACGAGGCTACAGACACACTCTCTACAGACGAGGCTACAGACACACTCTCTACAGACGAGGCTACAGGCACACTCTCTCCAGACGAGGCTACAGACACACTCTCTCCAGACGAGGCTACAGACACACTCTCTACAGACGAGGCTACAGGCACACTCTCTCCAGACGAGGCTACAGACACACTCTCTACAGACGAGGCTACAGACACACTCTCTACAGACGAGGCTACAGGCACACTCTCTCCAGACGAGGCTACAGACACACTCTCTCCAGACGAGGCTACAGACACACTCTCTACAGACGAGGCTACAGGCACACTCTCTCCAGACGAGGCTACAGACACACTCTCTCCAGACGAGGCTACAGACACACTCTCTACAGACGAGGCTACAGACACACTCTCTACAGACGAGGCTACAGACACACTCTCTACAGACGAGGCTACAGGCACACTCTCTACAGACGAGGCTACAGACACACTCTCTACAGACGAGGCTACAGACACACTCTGCTCCACACTAGCCTCATCTCTGAACAAACTCTGCCCTCTGGTGTCCAAACACGCTCACAAAACCCACCCTAGCCCATGGCTCACAGAAGTCATAAGAGAGCAAAGAGTAGGGCTGAGGTCAGCAGAGAGAAAATGGCAAAAATCCAAACAGTCCGCTGACCTCAATGACTATAAGCAAAGACTTGTCTCATTCTCCTCCAGCCTGAAAACGGCATAACAAGATAGGCTGAACTTCCGGTGGCCCAGCGAGTAGTATGGCAGCATAAGAAGGAGTTCCTGCACTGAGAGTAATAATACCCCTTAATTCAAGTTTCTAACACGGCTGAAGTAATTTAAACTTTGAACGATGAGTGGGGACAAAACTAAGAAGGGGAGAACAACGACTCGGGGCTACGTCGAGCCTGAAACTCGACACGAAGGCAACGCTAGCAAAACGCTCACAGGTGATAATAGCGACAGGACAGATAACGAGACCTCACCTGCTGCACTTAGCTCCCTCAAAAAAGTTGTGACTGAAGTGGTAGCTGAATGCATGCACGACCTTAAATCAGAAATGTAAAAAGAACTGTCGCAGGTCAGAATACATTTTGTGGAAGACATGAAGGTAAAATTCGACGAACTAGCTACCGAAATTAACCAGCAAGTTAGCGTCGCTACCGGCAAAATAGAGGAAGTGGTTAAACGACTGAGGATCAGACAGGTTTTGTAAGTACAAGGCAAATGCACGACAACATAAGAAGAGCCCTCCATATCATTAATCAAATCTCCAATCAATCATTAAGTGCAGTCATTCTCAGCCTTGATGCTGAGAGGGCATTTGATTCTGTAGGATGGGACTTCCTATTTCAGGTTTTGAAAAGATTTGGTTTTGATGATATATTTATACAATGCATAAGAATGCTCTATTCTTCTCTGACGGCGAGGATAAAAGTTAACGGGTGTCTCTCGAACCGAATAGTTCTGCAACGAGGATGTAGGCAAGGCTGCCCACTAAGTCCCTTACTATTTAATTTCTTTATAGAGCCGCTTGCCCAGGCTATTAGAGAGGAGACCGCTCTGGAGGGTATAACCACAGGTGGAGTTGAAAACAAAATTTGCCTGTACGCAGATGATGTTCTTGTAACAATGAAAAATCCTGAATCTGGTATTCCGTTGCTTATGGACATCCAAATATGGTCAATACTCTGGTTATACACTCAACATCCAAAAAACACAAGTTTTGACCTTCCGCTTTGCTCCTTCAAAGCAATTAATGGACAGGCACCAATTGAATTGGTATCAACCGCAAATAAAATATCTTGGTGTCCTCTTAACAAAAAATCTTTCACAACTATATGATGTTAATTACAAACAGCTGAAGAGGAGGATATATGACGATCTGGGGAGGTGGAGCCTGCTCCCCCTCGACCTTGGCAGTAGAATCCGTACAATCAAAATGAACATTCTTCCACGGTTACTATACTTATTCACAGCACTGCCAATAGAGGTCCCCGCTAAACAATTTAGGGAGTGGGATAAACATCTTTCAAGATTCATATGGAATAATAAACGACCAAGAGTGAGATATTCCACTCTGCAACAGCCGGGGGAGAGGGGGGGCATGGCTCTACCTTGTCTTAAGGATTATTATGTGTCCGCTCAGTTGAGACCTTTGGTGTGTTGGTGTAACCCAACCTATGAGGCTAAATGGAAAGACATTGAGCTATCTTTAATATATATACCTATTCAGTCAGTGTTGGGCTGTCCTGACAGATTTAACAAAGTGATCCAGCTACAAAATCACTGTGTAAGCTTCTCTTTGAAAATATGGTCAGAAGTAGTTAAGAGATTTCAGCTTCGCAGGGAGATCGGTCTATTAAGCTGGCCGGCATTCCATCCACACTTCCTCCCGACATTACAGGACCATAAGTACAAACAATGGACTAAACGAGGCATCACCTCCTTCTGTAGAATAATACAAAAAGGAAACCTAAAGAATTTTGAGGATCTGCGTCAGTCTTATGAGTTGGGTAAAGAGGATTTTTACCGATACCTACAGATTCGTCACTTTTTTCTGAAGGAAATAAAGATCCCAGATTTAGCCGAACCCACTATAATAACACAAATATTTATTGATGCTTATGATTCAAATAGTACCAAAGGCATAACTGGCAAATTCTATAAAGGTTTTACCTTAATGAACAAAGATACAACAGGTTATGTTAGACAGCGCTGGGAAAAAGAGGCCAATGTATTAATATCACAAGAAGCATGGCTTCAGATTTGGAAAAATCAATCCACTTCAACAAATTCCTTTTTTTGGCGAGACTTCTGCTGGAAAAATCTGATACGATTTTTTATTACCCCAAATCAGAAGTCAAAATTTAGTGGTTCTCCAGGCTCATGCTGGAGGGAATGTGGAGTGGTCTCGGCAGACTGAGTACATGTTTTTTGGTCTTGTCCACGTCTTGAGCGCTTCTGGAAAGATGTGAAACTGTTAATCGCAGAGACTCTGAACATCACATTGGATTTCTCTTTCACATCCCTCTACCTCGGGAAAATTCCAGAAGGTCTTGGTAAAAAGGACATATACCTTTTAAAGATTCTTATGGTGGCAAGTAAAAAAGCGATTACTAAATGTTGGCTTCAGAGGAACCCTCCTACCATGAGACTCTTGAGGAACATTGTGAATTCCATCAGCTTTATGGAAAAAATGACTTTTGTCCTGCGACTACAAAAGGAGAAGGGAGAAGAATATTGGAGAAAGTGGGATTTATACAAAGATAAAGACTCGTAAATATATCTTGTTTCATTAGAATGTACCATCCATTATGTACTGTACCTGTGCCTTTTACATTCTTGTATTTGATCTTATTCATACTGTCTTGCCCAAGTCCTCACTTGTTCTGTGTTTCTTGTAAAACAAAAATGAAAAATAAAGTATAAAAAAAAAAGATATGCAATGCTACAGATACAAAAAAAATGTTTTCTGCTTTTAACTCACTGCTTTGCCCACCTCCTCCTCCACCCTCCGATCTGTTCACACCAGACGTGTTTGCCTCGTATTTTACTGAAAAGGTTGCAACCATCAGTAACCAGTTTTCTGAGCCTGACCAACTCAGCCCAAAGGCACCAACCAAAAGTGCCTCACTCGACTCATTCTCCTCTCTGACTGAGGATGAAGTCTCTAAGCTTGTGCTAGACTCTCGGCCCACCACCTGTCCTCTGGACCCAATACCATCAAGCCTCCTGCAGACCATTTCCTCTCCGCTTAATGCTGCACTTAAGCATATCATCAACTCCTCTCTGTCACTGGGTGTGTTCCCCACCGCATTCAAGCAAGCTCGGGTCACCCCTCTGCTCAAAAAACCCAGTCCAGGTTGAAAACTACAGACCAGTTTCTCTTCTGCCCTTTCTGTCAAAAATACCTGAGCGCACAGTCTTTAAGCAAGTCTCTGAGTTCCTGTCCAGAAACGATCTGTTTGACCCAAATCAGTCAGGCTTTAAGCGGGGCCACTCTACTGAGACTGCACTACTGTCAGTAACAGAATCGCTGCGTGCTGCCAGAGCTGCGGGTCAGTCCTCAGTTCTATTACTGCTAGACCTGTCTGCTGCCTTTGACACAGTCAACCATCAAATCCTCCTATCCACGCTCTCTGAACATCTCAGGATCTGCCCTCTGCTGGTTCTACCTCTCTGGGCGATCCTTTAGAGTGTCGTGTCCAAAGCGCACAGCTTATCCACAGAGGTACCTCAAGGGTCAGTGCTTGGTCCCCTTCTCTTCTCCATATACACAAGCTCACTTGGTTCAATAATCTGCTCTCATGGCTTCTCATACCACTGCTATGCTGACGATACCCAGCTCTTCCTGTCATCCCAGCCAGTCCCTCTATGCAACCACAGATCAATATCCAGCTTGGAACAACCAAACTCATGCCCACAGAGTCTGCCCGGAACCTGGGTGTCATGATTGATGACCAGCTAACTTTTAATGTTCAAGTAGCCTCGAATGCCCGGTCATGTCGATTTGCCCTGTACAACATCAGGAAGATCAGACCTTACCTGTCAGAACTACACATCTCCTGGTACAGGCTCTTGTGATATCACGCATCGATTATTACAACTCTCTGCTGGCAGGTCTTCCTACAGTCACTATCAAACCTCTGCAAATGATACAAAATGCAGCAGCACGACTGGTCTTCAACCTTCCTAAAAGAGCACATGTCACTCCGCTGTTCATCTCCTTACACTGGCTCCCAGTTACTGCTCACATCAGATTTAAAACTCTGCTGCTCGCTTACAAAACAGCGACAAAAACGTCTCCTCCTTACTTTAACTCTCTGATCCAGGTCTACACTCCCCCCCCCCACTACACTCTGCCAATGAAAGGAGTCTGATCCAACCTTCACAACAGGGTCCTAAGTCTCTGACTAGACTCTTCTCCTCTGTCGCCCCCCGGTGGTGGAATGAACTTCCAAACTCCATGTGATCTGCAGAGTCCCTCTGCACCTTTAAGAAAAAGCTGAAGACCCAGCTCTTTCATGAATACCTACTAACTTAATGATGATGGTCTCCATATTATTGATGATGATGATGGTAGTGACGATGGTTTTTGTTTGATAACGACGACTTATAAGATGGTTTCTATACTGATTAGAGCTCTCAAGAACTGCCCTCAATGTTGTGCTTTGCCTCTGGTCACTTCCTGTCAGCACCTGTGTGTCCAATCAGACTCAAAGCTGATCGTTTGCTCTTACTGACATTGTTCCCTTTTTTCTAGATCCTTGCTTGTGTTGTTCTTACTCTCTGATGTACGTCGCTTTGGAGAAAAGAGTCTGCTAAGTGAAATGTAGAATCACAGTTCACCTGGTGAGGTCACTTTGTTTATTAACCACGAAGCGTTTGATCGATCTGCCCGTGGCGTTGAAACACACTCTGCTCAGCCTGATCCAGATTTCAAGAAGACGAGCTATATTCACTGCTCGTCTCCAGAGGGACGATGGCATCTTCAAAGAAAACCCAAATCGAGTGACAGGTAAGACGGCGTCCGCTCCACGAATAGACGAGATCAGAATCAAACAGAAATATTTATTTTAAACTCAAAATATCCAAGAAAAGATTCTGAGAGAGTAATTATAGAAACACACACACACACACACATCACATCACATCTCAGTAATCTGAAGAAGTTGATCTGAGGGTTAGAGGCGGCCATGTTGGTAAGTCTGTGATCAGCTGTTTACATTCTTCTTCTGTGGTGAAAGGATCTCTCAGAGACGGAGACGTCTTCTTTGCAGAAATGTTTATTAAAGAAATGATCACATGATCAGTGAAGAGTCAAACATCTTTATTCTTTATTCTTACATCATCCATACACCCTGTGTCATCTTTATTATTATTATTATTCATGAAAGTTTTAATGTTCACAAACACTCTCACTTCCTGTCTGTCTCCCCTTCAGTATAAAAGCCTGCTGTAACAGCATGTGGCCACTAGGAGGTGTGATGCTCCACTGAAGGACCGCAGTGAACCTGCTGCTGTACAACGTGTGTGTCTGTGTGTGTGAATAATGTTTTGCATCTTTTTTTAATTCAGAATCTTCTGCACCATGATATAATAATAATCATAATATAAATATAATCATAACATGCCACCCCCCCCCCCCCCCCATGCTGTAAATGAAGGAGATGAAAACAGAGAAAAAGCGATCAGAAGAATGAAACGTGACATTTATTCTACATGAAGATAGAAACACTTTCTTTACCCCCACTGTAGTTCATTATCTGTGATACAGCTGGTCTACATGTGTCCCCTCTGGACCTCCGTCTACATGTGTCCCCTCTGGACCTCCGTCTACATGTGTCCCCTCTGGGCCTCCGTCTACATGTGTCCCCTCTGGGCCTCCGTCTACATGTGTCCCCTCTGGACCTCCGTCTACATGTGTCCCCTCTGGGCCTCCGTCTACATGTGTCCCCTCTGGACCTCCGTCTACATGTGTCCCCTCTGGACCTCCGTCTACATGTGTCCCCTCTGGGCCTCCGTCAGCTCCGCGTGGTGCTGAAGCTTCTGTTCGTCTCGTGACTCTACACCTGGCCAAACAATTAAAAGACATTTCTGAGTCACGATCAGTCGCAAGAAATATCCTTTAATTGTAAGGTCAGGTGTAGTAACCTTCTGTCAGAGTGGACCTGTTCGCCCCCGGAGACCGTCTCCAAGGGGGGGGGGGGCTCCTGGAACGACATCATGGAAAAGATCAGTGACGTCAAGAATGCAAACACGATAGTGAAACCTGTCCCCTCCTCCTCTCCTCTCCTCTCCCCTGCCTTCCTCTCCTCTCCCCTCTCCTCTCCCCTCCTCTCCCATCTCCTCTCCTCTCTCCTCCTCTCCTATCTCCTCCTCTCCCCTCCTCTCCTCTCCCCTCCTCTCCTCTCTCCTCCTCTCCTCTCCTCTCCCCTCCTCCTCTCCTCTCTCCTCTCCTCTCCCCTCCTCCTCTCCTCTCTCCTCCTCTCCTATCTCCTCCTCTCCCCTCCTCTCCTCTCCCCTCCTCTCCTCTCTCCTCCTCTCCTCTCCCCTCCTCCTCTCCTCCTCTCCTCTCCCCTCCTCCTCTCCCCTCCTCTCCTCTCCCCTCCTCTCCTCTCTCCTCCTCTTCTCCTCTCCTCTCCCCTCCTCCTCTCCCCTCCTCTCCTCTCTCCTCCTCCTCTCCCCTCCTCCTCTCCTCTCCTCTCCCCTCCTCCTCTCCTCTCCTCTCCTCTCTCCTCCTCTCCTCTCCTCTCCTCCTCTCCTCTCCTCTCCCCTCCTCCTCTCCTCTCCTCTCCTCTCCCCTCTGCCCTCAGTGCTCTGGAAAAACCCTCCTTGCACTGCGGGGGCGACTTTACGCACCCGGCGCCAAAACTCAATTCTCACCTCTCATCCAGCACGAGCCGGTTCAGAGAGTGGAACCTCCTCGTGCACTCGGTCTCTCCTGTCCGCGCGCCACGCTACCTTCAAACCTCTCCAAACCTTCAGGAGGAAATAACGCTTCAGGAGAATGTCCCACTCACTCCAAGAAGCATCGAGGCGTTACCAACTCTAAACATTTACATCCCGCGGAGAGGAAACGTAGCACTACAGAGTCCACTATAGAGGCTGCAGCAGACTGCACGGCTCTGATGCAGCGCGGTGAATGCTCTTCAGCGGGGAATAAACCAACTTCAGTCGCAAGTTCATTACTGGAATTCACAGCCTCCCACACTTTCCAGCATCCGGGTCCTCCCGCAATAACCTACCCACCAAGAGAGGGTCCGTCCGGGGCGCGGGCTCCTCTGTGTCGTCCATCCCGAACATTCTCCCATCTCTCTCCATCACCATCCCTCGCCTCTCGTTTCTCCGGTCGGGCTTCCAGCGCCGTAGATAGAGGCTCTGCAGTCACGTGGGTCGGGGAGAAGCGAGAGAGAGAGAGAGAGAGAGAGAGAGAGAGAGAGAGAGAGAGAGAGAGATAGAGGCTCAGAGAAAGTGAGAGAGCGTCCCTCCTCCCCCTCCCCCTCCCTCTCCCCCTCCTCCTCCTCCTCCTCCGCAGTTTGCAGTGTGTTATGTCTCAGACTCGGAGGTAGAGAGTCAGAGCTGCTCGTCTGGCGGATCCCCGGTGTCTTCTCCCCTCCTCACTCACACGGGATTCTTTCTCTCCGGAGCCCTGGGAAATTCTACTTTTGCTCTTTTCTACCCTTTTTTCGTCCTCTCCACTCCGGCCAACAGTTCGCTCTCTGGGATTTGTATGTCTGATTTCACTCGGCACTGCTCCTCGCTGCTGCCGCTTTTACGCACCGACGCTTATTTTGGATTTGCTCATCGCTGGAGAAAACCCTCAGAATCAGCGAGGTGGATCCGTGGATGCGCCTTTCTGGCTCAAACTGGAGATGGAAATGCTGACATTGATATTTCATTCCCTGTGGATATTGCAATGCAACACAGTGAGCGCCGACTCCATCATTCACATTGGTAAGACACCAGCCGGGATTCTTTTTTTTGGCAGTGCTGTGCGGGGTTGTGCTGTGCGGGGTTGTGCTGTGCGGGGCTGTGCTGTGCTGTGCAGGGTTGTGCTGTGCGGGGTTGTGCTGTGCGGGGCTGCATGCAGAGACGGTTTGAGAGGGGAGCAGGTTTCTGATGTGTTTGTGGAATATTCGGATGTTTAAGTTGAGTTGCGGCAGATTTGGAGTCTTTAGGTCCGTGCATGAACTGATTTTCAAACATCCTCCTCCTCCCGGCACAAACCCCCCTCACAGCTGATTCTCATTCCGAGCCGATCCGAGCCGATCCAGGATCATGTGTAGGGAGGAAGGAGGCTGTTGCATCCAGGCTCAGACGCACGCAGCGCAGCCTGCTAGAAGTGACCGCAAAGTGTTGCGCCGCAGCAGCCCTCCATCTCTCTCTCCATCCCTCCATCTCTCTCTCTCTCCATCCCTCCATCTCTCTGTCCATCCCTCCATCTCTCTGTCCATCCCTCCATCTCTCTCTCCATCCCTCCATCTCTCTCTCTCTCCATCCCTCCATCTCTCTGTCCATCCCTCCATCTCTCTCTCCATCCCTCCATCTCTCTCTCTCTCCATCCCTCCATCTCTCTCTCTCTCCATCCCTCCATCTCTCTCTCTCTCTCCATCCCTCCATCTCTCTCTCTCTCCATCCCTCCATCTCTCTCTCGGAGCCAGCGGCTGGCACGAGAGTCCGGCCCGACGTGGGTGTGCGGAGGGTTCCGCTGTCTCCATCTATCCTTCCTCCCTCCCTCCTCTCCTCCTCTCCTCCCCTCTCCCCCTCTCCTCCCCTCTTCTAAGCCTGAACTTTGAATTGGACGTGAGTGAAATGTAAATGAGCTGTGTCAGGGGAAGAGAAGACAAAGGGGACAAACGGAGACTGTTTGAGTCCTCAGTTAGAGAGTGAAGACTTTCTGTTCTCCTTTTAGTGAACTCACTTTTTCAGAGAGTTCAGGGAGAACAGACTCAATGAGACACCTCTGACGGATCACTCCTCATATCAGAGACTTTAATTAGTGCTCATTGCACTCCGAGGCTGCACGCGGCCCTGACATGATGATGGTGAAGACGGAGCTAATTCAGGAAGTGAAACGAGGAGGTTCATAAATCTGCTCTGAGCATCAACCCCGGCCAGTGGCAGCACTGCGGTGGCCTGCGATGGTGGGGGGGGGGGGGGAATATACTTCCGGTGTTTCTCCAGCAGCATGCAGACACACTGTCAGATTGCAGACATGTCAGGGTTTGATAAACATGAAATAATGACAAAGAGACTGTTCACTTCAGAGCCAAGAGGCTGAGCTGAATATTAATGCTAGTGTTACTAAAGGGGGGGGGGGGGAGGGTTCTCTTCAACCTTTACTGACTGATATTTAAAGGTATACACCTGCTGCACGCGCACAGGAGGAGACATGTTCTGACTGCGTTCGGTGTGTGTGAGCGCTGAACGGACTCACAGATGGAGGATCCTCCAGAGTCCCTCGAGATGAAGTCTGCGTTCAGGATCACGGAGAACACAGAACAGTTAATACAACAAACAGGAAGTAGAGACTCAGAGCCAATAAGAGACTCTGCTGAACATGTCGAGCAGCGCGCGAGGATTTACACGTGAAGAATGAAATAATAAGAAAGACATGAGCTGATTCCAGCGGGGTTCAAGTCCTGCAGAGACTATCAGCTGCTCTCGAGGCCGTCAGGCCGGCAGGTGTGTACCGCAACTTCCTGTGACCACTATGTGGCACTACAGGAACATGTCCGACCAATCAGAGCTCTGTATGGTGTGTGTCAGAGAGAGGATCAGTACCTCAGCAGCTGGAGCTTTAATGAAGACCTCATTCTGGGTTCCAGGTCCACGTCAGGACTCTGAATCAGTGGAGGGATTTTACTTTTTTTTTCAATTTCTAAAACACAATTTTGCAAACTCGGCTGGTTTTATCAAAACACTAATTCACAAAACCACAAATATATCCTGCACAATGAAGCACTGCAACCAAAACTACATGTAACATTATCAAAATCAAACTTTTGCACACTTCATTCATATGACCAGATTTTTGTCTAACCATCTACACACTGTCGGTCATAATGAAAAGCACTCTCATCTTTAGTATGCTTTGTCATAATACTAAAATATTTCCAATTGTAGAAAATTCTTCAGATTGTTCACATGCACAGAAATATTTGCAGATACACACACATGCTGTTCAAACATTTATTTTTTTATTTTTCACCAAACAAGTCAGTGCTACATATACCAGGACAATAAAACGTCCAGCCTCTCACACTGTCAGCCCGTTGATGACATCATCAACTTGATCTGATTTCATTTGAAAGTTGTTTTCTTCTTTGGCCATGAACTCCTCTACCAGCTCTACCTCTCACTCCTCCTCTTCCTCTACCAGCTCTACCTCTCACTCCTCCTCTTCCTCTACCAGCTCTACCTCTCACTCCTCCTCTTCCTCTACCAGCTCTACCTCTCACTCCTCATCTTCCTCTACCAGCTCTACCTCTCACTCTTCCTCTACCAACTCTACCTCTCACTCCTCCTCTTCCTCTACCAGCTCTACCTCTCACTCCTCCTCTTCCTCTACCAGCTCTACCTCTCACTCCTCCTCTTCCTCTACCAGCTCTACCTCTCACTCCTCATCTTCCTCTACCAGCTCTACCTCTCACTCCTCCTCTTCCTCTACCAGCTCTACCTCTCACTCCTCATCTTCCTCTACCAGCTCTACCTCTCACTCTTCCTCTACCAACTCTACCTCTCACTCCTCCTCTTCCTCTACCAGCTCTACCAGCTCTACCTCTCACTCCACCTCTTCCTCTACCAGCTCTACCTCTCACTCCACCTCTTCCTCTACTAGCTCTACCTCTCACTCCACCTCCTCCTCTACCAGCTCTACCTCTCACTCATCCTCTTCCTCTACCAGCTCTACCTCTCACTCCACCTCTTCCTCTACCAGCTCTACCTCTCACTCTTCCTCTTCCTCTACCAGCTCTACCAGCTCTACCTCTCACTCCACCTCTTCCTCTACCAACTCTACCTCTCACTCCTCCTCTTCCTCTACCAGCTCTACCAGCTCTACCTCTCACTCCACCTCTTCCTCTACCAGCTCTACCTCTCACTCCACCTCTTCCTCTACTAGCTCTACCTCTCACTCCACCTCCTCCTCTACTAGCTCTACCTCTCACTCATCCTCTTCCTCTACCAGCTCTACCTCTCACTCCACCTCTTCCTCTACCAGCTCTACCTCTCACTCCACCTCTTCCTCTACCAGCTCTACCTCTCACTCCACCTCTTCCTCTACCAGCTCTACCTCTCACTCCTCCTCTTCCTCTACCAGCTCTACCTCTCACTCCACCTCCTCCTCTACCAGCTCTACCTCTCACTCATCCTCTTCCTCTACCAGCTCTACCTCTCACTCCTCCTCTTCCTCTACCAGCTCTACCTCTCACTCTTCCTCTTCCTCTACCAGCTCTACCAGCTCTACCTCTCACTCCACCTCTTCCTCTACCAACTCTACCTCTCACTCCTCCTCTTCCTCTACCAGCTCTACCAGCTCTACCTCTCACTCCACCTCTTCCTCTACCAGCTCTACCTCTCACTCCACCTCCTCCTCTACCAGCTCTACCTCTCACTCATCCTCTTCCTCTACCAGCTCTACCTCTCACTCCTCCTCTTCCTCTACTAGCTCTACCTCTCACTCATCCTCTTCCTCTACCAGCTCTACCTCTCACTCCACCTCTTCCTCTACCAGCTCTACCTCTCACTCCTCCTCTTCCTCTACCAGCTCTACCTCTCACTCCACCTCCTCCTCTACCAGCTCTACCTCTCACTCATCCTCTTCCTCTACCAGCTCTACCTCTCACTCCTCCTCTTCCTCTACCAGCTCTACCTCTCACTCCTCCTCTACCAGCTCTACCTCTCACTCTCACTCTTCCTCTACCAGCTCTACCTCTCACTCTCACTCTTCCTCTACCAGCTCTACCTCTCACTCTTCCTCCCCCTCTCTCTGCACTTGTGGTCTTTTCATAGTGCTTACTTCCTGGTTGAAGTGATAACAATTAACCATTGAGGTGTTTGTCCAGGTGGCTCCTGTAGTGTCATTTTGAATGGCAGTGTTTAGAAATGGCAAACATGTGACTTTATGTCAGATTGTTGTGTCTTATACAGAGAATCGTGTTCAGTGCATTTAAAAAGTGCAAAATGTGTGTAAAGCAGAAAATGTGTTAAGCCTTTAGGAGACTTGAAGAGGTTCTCTCTGTGTGTCAGTTTCATGTCAGTTTAGTGTGTTAGCATGTAATGAAGACCTCATTCTGGGTTCCAGGTCCACGTCAGGACTCTGAATCAGTGGAGGGTTTTTAATACTCGTACAGCCTCACCTGAAGCCCTGTGGGTGGAGTCAGATCTAATTTTAAAATAAAGACTAAATGACAGCTGGTCACTGACATGCCGGGTCCTCTAGACTCTTCACTCATCCTGAAGAGGAATCTGTTCTTTTAGAAAATATCTGGAGGAAACTTTAGAGCCACTTCCCCCCTCCCCCTTCTGTGTGTGTGTGTGTGTGTGTGTGTGTGTGTCTGTCTGTGTGTGTGTGTGTCTGTGTGTGTGTGTGTGTGTGTGTGTGTGTGTGTGTGTGTGTGTGTGTGTGTGTGTCTGTGTGTGTGTGTGTGTGTGTGTGTGTGTGTGTGTGTGTGTATGTATGTGTGTGTGTGTGTCTGTGTGTGTGTGTGTGTGTGTGTGTGTGTGTGTGTGTATGTATGTGTGTGTGTGTCTGTGTGTGTGTGTGTGTCTGTGTGTGTGTGTGTGTGTGTGTGTGTGTGTGTGTGTGTGTGTGTGTGTGTATGTCTGTGTGTGTGTGTGTCTGTGTGTGTGTGTGTGTGTGTGTGTGTGTGTGTGTGTGTGTGTGTGTGTGTATGTATGTGTGTGTGTGTCTGTGTGTGTGTGTGTGTCTGTGTGTGTGTGTGTGTGTGTGTGTGTGTGTGTGTGTCTGTCTGTGTGTGTGTGTGTGTGTGTGTGTGTGTGTGTGTGTGTGTCTGTGTGTGTGTGTGTCTGTGTGTGTGTGTGTGTGTGTGTGTGTGTGTGTGTCTGTCTGTGTGTGTGTGTGTGTGTGTGTGTGTGTGTGTGTGTGTGTGTGTCTGTGTGTGTGTGTGTGTGTGTGTGTGTGTGTCTGTCTGTGTGTGTGTGTGTCTGTGTGTGTGTGTGTGTGTGTCTGTCTGTGTGTGTGTGTGTGTGTGTGTGTGTGTGTGTGTGTCTGTGTGTGTGTGTGTGTGTGTATGTATGTGTGTGTGTGTCTGTGTGTGTGTGTGTGAATGTGTGTATGTGTGTGTGTATGTGTGTGTGTGTGTGTGTCTGTCTGTGTGTGTGTGTGTGTGTGTGTGTGTGTGTGTGTGTGTGTGTGTGTGTGTGTGTCTGTGTGTGAATGTATGTATGTGTGTGTGTATGTGTGTGTGTGTTTGTGTCTGTGTGTGAATGTGTGTGTGTGTGTGTGTGTGTGTGTCTGTCTGTGTGTGTGTGACAGTTTGTAGATGGAGACGTGTGAACTCACACTCGGAGCGATGCAGCAGTGAAACGTCGGCGAGCTGCAGGACGCTCTCGTCTTCTTCACACATCCAAAATGTTTTTTTATTCTGCAAACAGGAAGTAGATCTGATCACTGAAATAACAGGTTGTCTCTGCTCATCCTGCTCATCATGTTAGAGTCTGTGTGGCTCAATGCTTCAGACTGCAGATCATACACATGTTCAGCGGTGGTTTTACCTGCACTCTGGATCCAGGATCTACAGGATGAAGCAGCAGCTGCTTCACAGGAAGTGAGCCGTTTGTTTTGATTGGCTCCTTAAGAAGTGTTCTCTCTTCACCTCCGAGGTGACGGGACAGAAAGATCTGAAATCTGAACTGAGGCAAGGCGTCATGTGAGAGTCTGTGTCTCCTGACCCCGCCCCCTGTGTCTCACTCTCCTGACTCCGCCCCTGTTTCTCACTCTCTCCTGACTCCGCCCCTGTGTCTAACCCTCCTGACTCCACCCCTGTGTCTCACTCTCCTGACTCCGCCCCAAGTGTATCTCTACTGACTCTGCCCCCTGTGTCTCACTCTCCTGACTCCGCCCCCTGTGTATCACTCTCCTGACCCCGCCCCTGTGTAGTACTCTCCTGACTCCGCCCCCTGTCTCTCACCCTCCTGACTCCACCCCTTGTGTCTCACTCTCCTGACTCCGCCCCATGTGTCTCACTCTCCTGACACTGCCC